>NW_008823360.1:0-1446 GCF_000699105.1 Pygoscelis adeliae | reverse complement strand
GGTGATGAGCATTCAGCCTTAGATGGAGTCTACCACCAGCTCTGGGCCTCATTCCCAAGTAACATGTCTCCGAGAAGCCTCAGGCCCACTGCGCTGGGGGGCTGCTACTGGCCTCACTGCATCTACAGGCTGAGCCTCGATCAGAAGGACTTGGACACTCACGCGCCCAAGAGCAATGCCAGGGATGGGGGCTTCTGTACGGCACATCTTCCCTTTTCAGTAAAGGACTCCTCCTGAGCTGCTTTTGCTCTGTTGACTCATACGCTTAAATTCAGTGGGTCAGCACCTCTATCTGAGGTTGCAACGGGACTGGAAGGCCTTCACTGAGTCTTCCAGGCCCATTCCCTTTGGCGTGGTTTTGTTGGGTAGTGTCAAGGCCCTGCGGGCACTAGTAGGGCTTAATGGCCCTCACCAACCTCACCTGGAGACCCACACCCCATGCCCATGGTTCCAGGATGTCATTTAAGCTCAGGCCTGGACCTTCGACATCTGTCTGTGCTTTGGTGAAGGAGTACGAGCTGGAAAGGAATGAAGGCTGGTGAGAAATGAGGATAGGTGAGATATGAGGATAGGTGAGAAAAGCTCATTGAGATGATATTGGGTGACCTGCCAAATCCCACCAGACTACTGCATTTAACACTTCCTACCAGGAATATTGGTCACCTCCCCTTGTTAGTGATGATACAGATGATGTCAGGGTGAAAATGGGGTCAAGTGCGTTTTTTTTATTGAAATTCTGGTTGGACTTGGCCATAAAATCAAGGGCTGTGATGAGGTGACAGTTCTGGTCCTCCAGGCATTGCTATAGTGTCCCTGTTTTGGAAAAGATCATCGTCTGGTTGCAGCATTGTTTTACGAGATTTACTCAACTTTTGCAGACTTTGGACCCTCTTGTGATTTGGGCTCCCCCATGACATCAAGAGAAAGGAGGTTCCTAACAATTTGCAGGTGCAATTTGAGAAGTGGGGAAAAGTTCTGCAAAACATCTATCAGCAGAGAATATCTCTAAATATGAAGGTATTTCCCCTTTCTGCAATGCCCTTCCTACTTCCACAGCAGCTCCTGGTGGACACAGAGTCTTTTATGGAGTCCTGTGTAGGATGGAAGCCGGCCTTTGAGTCAGTGGTCTTGGATGAAATGTCCCTTCCACCCAAAAGGGTTTTCCTTGGTTATTCAGAATGAGATTTAAATGTAGGACATAAAAGAAATCTAAATTATTTATCTGATGTTTGGCTCTGCCTTTTCACACCAGAGTATCTGTCTGTCCTCCCCCAGAATATTGGCAGTGAGATGTCCAAGCCCTCCCCCGGCTCAGCCCCGGTACCTGATTTGGTCACCAACTGCCTCACCAAGATCCTTGAAATGCCATCAGAATATCTGCAGTATTTCTCTGCCCTTTTCCCCATCCAGAAAATTTAACCCTTTCTTTTAATTTCCTTAGTAGAG
>NW_008823359.1:0-1453 GCF_000699105.1 Pygoscelis adeliae | reverse complement strand
AAACTGTACTTTCAAATAATTATAGTTCCAACTTAGTATCACCTACAGTTTTCTTAGCTTGCAAGTAACAAGTTTATACTTAAAGAGAAAACTGTAAGTATATTAACGTTTGTAAAATTCATCTGGATATGCATGCCATTTGAGATTCACTTCTGCTGTATGCAGATATAGGAACCATGTTTTAACACCTTTTTAGCTAGATTGCTGCAAATATAACTGTCAAATGCATGTTCACCTGTACGAAGTATACATCATTTTTAGAAGCTTGAATGCAAGCAATATGCAGACAAAATAAGACATTCTACATTTTTAAACACAGGCAATAGGTTGCTTGCCTAGTGATTTTTCCTCCTCCTTTTAATGCTACTACAGTCTTCATAATTGCAAAAATCAATTTACTGTCAGTTTGCAGAATGAAATGAGACCTCATAAAATAATGTTTTAGGACACAGTCAGTAGTTACTGTATAGTGATATAAACAATTTATATTGCTGATGTGGGTTGGATTTAATTGAAATCTCACCTCTCGAGAACACAGAAGGATGACAGATAAAGATATCTGTCATAAAGACAGCTTTGGGAGGAAGCTATGAGTGTTCTGTGGCACTGTGCCTATTTATAGTCACGTTCACTTAACTAAATAATTACAAATCACAGCACAGTGGTGGGTTTCAGAAATAGACCCAAAGATACTAATTTTCCTTCAATAATGGTGAATTTGAGTGCAAGTATAATTCACTGCTGAACTGTTTTCAAAGCTTAGTGATACTGTTCTGTCATGTAACATATAAACTCATTACCAATGCACAACCATGAAGCCATTCTAAATAATGCAATCTAGAAAGACTGACAACTGACTTTTACAAGCTCATTGGCATTATATAACATCCTGTATAACAGCAATGAGAAAGTATTACACCAGGAAGAAAAGGTTTACTTATTTTTAAAAGGAGAAAAAGGGAAAAATAAACATTAAAGATTATACCAGAAGATGACTTTATGCCACTGGGAAAGTTAGCAGAGGCTGCTGAGGCAGGAGAGTGTACTTCCAATGTAGTATAACTGGGTACAGGATATTCCAAGTTTAAGCCCTCCTTTTCATGATCTGTAACATGTTCAAAAACCGTGCCCCTCAAATAATGTTCTGATTCTGTGAAAAAATAATAAATATAGTAATTAGTGTAGGCCAATGAAAAAAACCTCACAATGCAAAAAATATCACTCATATATATAGGTTTATCTGTCAAACCTAGAACAACCTGAACCTAGATCAGTTGTGCCTCCCTATGAAAGGGCACTACCAGAGCTGTGATGTACGTACCAGTCCTGTAGTTGTTGCCGTGGTTTAACCTCAGACTTAACCTGAGACTCAACCTCAGGCTGAGTAACCTCAGTTAACCTGAGACTTAACCTCAGGTTTAACCTGAGACTCTTAATCTCAGGGTCATGGGTT
>NW_008823358.1:0-1451 GCF_000699105.1 Pygoscelis adeliae | reverse complement strand
GATGGGACAGAATGCACCCTCAGCAAATTGGCCAACAACACAAAACTGGGAGGAGTGGTTAATACATCAGACAGTTGTGCCACCATTCAGAGAGACCTGGACAGGCTGAGCAAATGAGTCGACGGAAGATTTTTGGAGTTCAACACAGGGAATTAAATTCTAAACCAAACTAGTAGCTCCTTAAAGAAACTGTAATTGGTCAGAAGAAAAGGTATTAAAAAAATAATAATCACAGTAGCTAATCTCATTCAATGTATAATTTCACACGCAATGCTGCCCCAGTTTAACACTTTGAGCTCTCAGCCCTTACTGGAGCTTAAGGCAGGTAAACTAAGTCTCTGATAGGTCCTAGCTGAATCCTATTTCCTATTATATGTCCTAACACACTTCATAGTCCGAACAAAATCCTGAGGTGATGTCTTATCAAAATTCTCTAATCGTGACATTAGGTCTTTGGACTGGGAAAAAACAAGCAACATTCTACTTGAAATACGCAACTCAATTATTAATTTGTCATTTTAATATTTTTTTTCTATGGACAGTTACGTGCCAAATAATATGCCTCAGAGGTAGGATTCATCATCTTACTGAATTCAGCTATCTAAAAGACAGGCATCTAGTCTCAACTAATTAGTTTAATGATTTGTAGTTAATAATTATTTAATAGTAACCAGAATTTCCTGAGAGACATAGTGTACATCCAGCATTCACAATGATTGTCCATGAGCTAAAAAAATACTTAATTTTTTGTTTGTTTGATTTTGTTGTGGTTTTTTTAAAGTTCTGCTGTGTTTGATCTGCTGACAGAGAATACCTAGGTCAGACTACATGCTGTGCCATCAGTTCCTCTCAGCCTGCAGCCCCACGAGTCACCGATTACAGTGACAAGGGACACAAGGATGGGAAGCAGATGCTGTTAGTTGCATACAAATGCCACAGTGGATACCAGTCTGCAGAAACTTGCGTACTGGGCTGTGCAAGTTTAACTCCCCTTTCTTTGAGGGGTGGGTGGGACCAAAACTTTTCTGTCAGAGAGGAGAGCCCCCTGAGATGACAATGGCATCGAGGTATTTCCAGGTTAAAAGGTGGTGGTGGTGCATCCACAGGAATCGCATGTCTGCCATAGGTGTCAAGTCTCAGAGAAACAGTCAGTAATGCTAAAAGCACCAGTGCAAATGCCAAGAAAAATCCTGATATGACATGAAATACTAGTGGAACTAGTAGGTGGACTACACTACAAGAGGGGCTGCTCACCTCTGGGTTTTTTTCAGGCTTCAGGTTGTTAATCCTTGCCTGTCTTTTTTAGTTCTGCCAGAAAGCTGAAGAGTTAGGCTCTGTGCATCATGGATCACCATTTTGTGAACAGGGACATCACATCTCGAAGCAGGCTGTATTGGCTAAGGCACCGGCTAGCTCTGTCGGCATCTGGCCAGGAAACTATCCTGTCTCAG
>NW_008823357.1:0-1438 GCF_000699105.1 Pygoscelis adeliae | reverse complement strand
GAAGGAAATTAACTCTATCTCAGCCAAAATGCCGAAGCCAGGACAGACCACTTCACAGAAGATACCCCGATTAGTATTCTTCCTTAAAAGTGAATGTTGAGAAATGAACCAAGATGATAAATCAGCAAGCAATCTTCAGTGGGGTAGTAACACTTGTAGTTTTCAGCTTTATGCAATATAAACCATCAGCCTGCAAGGAAATATCTCTAGGTAGACCCACTGCCAATCACCTGGGCTAAACAGGCTGCCAATATCCACTCGACACAAATATGTTTTTCAGGCAAAGGATCTATTGCTTTTTTCCTTGTTCATGTATCTCCCATTAATGTCAAAGGGAACTATGTGTTTGCAAAAAGAAAATGGATCCCCCGAGAGTGTCAAGTATTATAAGGTAATGTTCTTCTGTTACGTTTTATGCACTACTTATTTTTATGAGTTGTTGTAATTGTTTAGTGTGTACGATCGCTTTAGGCCCTGCTGTCAGGTATGGAATCACTGCATAAAAAGGGCTTGTGAATGAAATACTGAGAATACAGAAAAGCAACCTCATCCTTTTAATGCCAGCAAAGCAAATATATAATATTTGGAATAGGAACTTGCATTAGGAGTAGCAGAAACTAAGAGCTGCCTAAGAACTGTGAAAATGCATGGTCCTAACTGACCAATTAATGCCTACAGTTATTGACATTTCAGTAATACATTAAGTTCTGCATCGGTTCTGAAACAACTGGTCTGCTGGGAGGAGAGCTTATAAAGGCAGCATTGATTAAATACACTGAACCTGAGAGACCAGATTAGTGGTCATATTTCTAATTTGTAAATCAAATGTGTACAATGTAAACAACGTCTTTGTTCTTGTTTTTGAGGAAACCTTTTGACATGAACTTGGAAGTGCTGTTACCTGGGCTAATAGAATTGTTCCAAAGTAATTGTGAACCTTTTGTCTTGGTTTATACCATCAGTTAGTGAAAATTAGATAGTCCTTGGCTATGATCAAATGATTTTTTTCTTTTAGCTGTAATAATTGACCTTTTCTTGACACAAGCAATTTGTGTTACTACTGCTACCACTATTTGAAAACTGATGGATGGATTTCTTTTGACATTGTGGGCTGAGCAGAGTCACTGTTAACCGTGAAAAGACAACTTAAGTAAGAGTTGTCCTGAATGTGAATTAAAGATGGCAACTCTTAACTCTTGTAAAGAAAGCTTTCTGTAAACCCAGAAATTTTTTTTTGGTGTTACGTGAAGCTCTTAATTCGGCGAATTTTTACATGGGTTGAAGGATATTTTAAGTTGCACAAGGTGTGGGTCCCCTGCTTCCTGGAACTTCAGTGCTTTTCTACATTTCTGTTCACCATCAAGATGAAAAGTTTTTACCAGGACTGAAATCTTCTTCTAACATTACATTCCACAGAACTATAGCAATGGCTGAAGTT
>NW_008823356.1:0-1446 GCF_000699105.1 Pygoscelis adeliae | reverse complement strand
ATGTATGGTACTGTATTTTAAAATAGATGTACGGCAATTTAAAACAGGGCAGAGTGTCAAAATTACACCAAGAGGCAGCACTTTGCTAAAATACACTGGCGAACAATATGTGAGTTCAAAATTATGGCCTCAAACACAGCTGGAAAACATCTGTGAGAGTATTCTCACCCCAAGCTCAGGCAGAAGATTACTAGGGTGCCAGAAACACCAGACAATCTCTCTGCTACCTAAAATGCAATCCTGTGGATGGAGAACAAGCAGACCATTGCTACAGCGAGACTGGACACCTAGTGCACAATTCAGTGCCTATGTATAGATGCCTCATGCCATTTGAGAGACTGTGGGTTGTCTAAGGCATCTGAAAAGCACTGACACATGGCAATGGTGAAGCCAAGCAGGGTGCAACCGAGTACCTCATACAGCACTAAGCACTTACATGTGGGCAGCTGAATTGGGACCTTCATACACATGCAGGCACCTACATCTCAGCATCTAAACACAGGCGCTCCTCATCAGGCGACCAATATTATACTCTTAAAAGAATTATTAAAATTTTCCAAGTTTATCACGCCTTCAGCATATTTGTTACAGTACAGGTAGTTATAGTTAGAATTAAGTACCTCAACTATCATGCCATACCAAACTTCACTAAAAGCACGTAGGACAGCACCGCTGATACCGTTTGCTCCTAAAGGCAAAAAATTGTACTTGAGCTAAAAACATAGACAAGTTTTGGGGAGGCACTGGGTCAAAGCTAAACACTGTTTTTTCACCCCAGACTGAGTGCCAAAATTCAGCATTTACTTGCCACTTTTCTTCTATGGCGAGCTCTGTGAATCATGAATCAGTGGCCAGACTGTTGCCTGCACATACAAGGACACAAGTCATCTCTTTGGGGGAAGAGAGATTTGGGAAGACTGTTGGAACAACCGAGAGCAGCGCAGTGTGCGGCACGTGCAATTTTGATTAATTATGGATGATGCTCTCCACATATATTGAAAACAGTAACTAAACACTTTAGCCCCTCCACCTATCGCACCCCTCTTTCTCATTTGCCTTGGTAAACTGTAAGAGTGTGGACACAACACTGTCCATCATATTGAGCTTCAGACAAGTTCTTGTTTTGCAGTCTACCTCCATTTCAATGTGTAGAGTTCCTGAAAGACAATGAAATTGTTGCCCAGATGATGAGAAGTGCCGATGAGAAGGTGTTGTCGTAATACTACTCAGACATACTCAACACAGCGAACGCTTGACTCCTTGTCTGGCAACAGAACACAGCCAAAGTAAACATTTCTCACCATCAGTATTTGCCATTTACGTGGATCAGTGCTGCATGAGTCAGAGTCTGAAGGTGCAGAAGCTGAAGAGATCATTCCCTTCTAAAGATAGTGGTACTGGCTGTTACAGGACTGTCTGCCACTCAAGCAAACATGTAACTGAAGT
>NW_008823355.1:0-1440 GCF_000699105.1 Pygoscelis adeliae | reverse complement strand
TTTTTTAATCTTCAAGAAAAAAACCACAACTGTCACATCATATCTGTGCCAAAATATGTTTTGATCCAAAAACCAAAGCCCAGTGGACTGCTTTTTGTTTATCCTTACTGCTCCTCTGTATTAGTAAAGAGTTCCAGTGGTTCATTTGAAAGATGAGTAACTACCTGTGCAGAAGTGATTGTTTGTTTTCCAAGAGAAAATGAAGACTTACAGAGGATTTTTTCTTTTGCTATATAGCAACATGAACAAAAGCACTAGAAATTGGCCTGCCTCCCTTTAAAGTATAAAAATAAGCTGAGTAAATGGCAAAATGATGTCTTTTTTTCTTGCATGTTACTAACAAGGCTCATTTCAGATTCAGTACCTTGCTTTAATCATGAAGACATCCATCTTTTCAGTCACCTTTATTGATAAAATAAGTTTACTGTACAGTACACAACTCTAGCCATAAACTCTTCAAGCTATTTGCATTACAAAAATAACAGGTATGCAATGAAAAATAGTCACTCCACACACTGTGAAGGTTCTTTAAAATCCTAAAGTGATCAGGTGAGGGGAATGACAGGGGAAATGTATCAAATGTGAAGACTAGGAGTAGATAAATTAAGTCACGTTTTTAACTTACAAAAATAAACACTAATCAAGCATTATTTCGTAATAGAGCAACCTTAAAGAACTGCCACAGGCTAACAACCCTTCTCTGCTATACAACTCTGGAGATTGTATTTGAAAGACAAACCAGAAAGTCAGCCATGAAACTGCATTCAGCATTAAATGGATATAAATGCCCCTGATACCGGTCAATGGCTGAAAAGACGCTTCTGAAAAGAGTAACTTAATCAACTGAAACAAAATTACTTGTAATTTTGCAACAACGAAACACACTCCATTAAAAAACAGATGTTGCTTCTGATAAGTCACCAGCTTGCAAGCTACAGTAGAAATGCAAAATCTAAACTATAGAAGCATTGGCTAAGTTTTATAGACAATAATAATAGCAGACAAGTAGATTTTGTGCTTGAGCTAGATGTTCCCCAAAAAATTCCCCCCAGATGTTTAGCAAGTTCGGAAATGGTTCAAACTTTTTTCCATGCATGTGAATGTCTTCAATGTATTCTTAAGCCTAGAAACAAGCTAAGATGCTCTGGAAAGAGAAGTAGCAGTTTCTCCATTTATAAAGAATGCTGTGAAAATTTGGGGAGCTTGATTTACCTGCCCTTTCTGAGCCCTTCAACTGCATTTCCTGGCACATGTATTAGTTAATTGAAAACTGGCTTTTATTGTCTCTGCTAAACACTGCTCTTTCCCACCATGTCACTTGTTTCTCTTGAAAGCACTATGGGAAGGAGGGCAGCAAC
Source organism: Pygoscelis adeliae (assembly GCF_000699105.1). Taxonomy (NCBI): domain Eukaryota; kingdom Metazoa; phylum Chordata; class Aves; order Sphenisciformes; family Spheniscidae; genus Pygoscelis; species Pygoscelis adeliae. Next base: position 82 of record NW_008823355.1, on the reverse strand, counting down.
TGACGGCAACGTAACAAAAATATTTAACTCCTTGTAAATTAGTTCACTGGGAACTGAAAGTTCACCCTTAGACCTGTGGTGC
>NW_008823354.1:0-1428 GCF_000699105.1 Pygoscelis adeliae | reverse complement strand
GAGGAAGCACAATAAGGAAAAGGAAAAAACATTTGGGCTGAGAAAGTGGAACTGAGCAGGCTCTTGTCACAGGAGCTGGACTTAATCCTACTGAAACCAGCAAGTTTAAGGCTTGTTTTTTATTTAAGTTAGTTGCCCAGGTCGTTAAATATGTGTATCTACGTAAAACAAGAACAAATGAATGCAAGTTACGAATGTAAATGCTCTGTGTGGGAGGTTTCAGTTGGGTATTTTTCTGCAAAAAGATACCCAAGAGAAGTCAGAGATGAAACACTTGGGACAGCCTGAAGGAGCCCATACCTCAAAAGCAGCTTTTCCCCTTTGGCACTTCTGCACTCTTTCAAGAGAGGCAGAGCCACGCCAGCTCTTCAGGGCGAGAGACCTGGCTTCTCTTAAATAGTACACGAAGAACAATTCCAGCCTGGAGATGATACTATCTTGCTGTCTTTCAAGACCCTGTTACAGCTTTGATCCTCTTCAGTGTCCTCACTAACATCAGCTCAAGGCTCAGGGATGGTCTCATAAAGCAAACAGAAGGTTAAGAAACGTTAGCAGATGAACGGAGCACACAACAGATAATGTGTGCTGCTCTGTAAACTCATACTATGCACACGCTTGAACACTGCGCCATTCCGATCGTTCCCATTTCAGACAGGATATAGCTGGAAAAGGTCAGATAAGCTAACAAAGGTTACCAAAGAGTAACTAAAGCGGTCAAGGATTATTTGGCATACCAAAGGGTGTCAAGGAGTAATAAGAGAGAGATCCATAAGGTGAGTAGCGTGGACACCATGAGTGGCCACAGTCTTTGTCCAGAACAAAGGGTTATAAAATGAAATTAGCAGTGGGCAGGTTTTAAAGAAAATGTGTTTCTTCACAACATATACAACCGGGCCAGAAATATCTTTGATGACTTATCATGTGCCTTTTGCATGCTAAAACGTTCCATGGTCCGAAGGAGCAACCAGACGTGCATGGAGAGGAGATCCACTGGAAATAATTAAGTGCATAGACTCTGTCCCTTCCTGAAGAAGTCCCTGCAAGACAAATTGTTGGCAACGGGAAAATATTCTGCCCAGCAAGCTGAAAGCAACACTACGCTGCCTTTATCCCCGCACTTCTTTGCCAGGCGCCTGCTGCTGTTTACCCTGACTTACTTTCCCCTCCCCGCGATGCCGCCTGAGCCACATGCCTCACAGGGACACCAGCCCTGGGCCTGCATCCACTAGCCCCCCTTTTAAATTCATTTCCCGGCTGCTGAGTCAGCTTGACCGAACCTCGCCAAGGGAGAGCGCGACACCCCGGGGCGGGCTCGGGGGGGAACAAGTTTGGGCCCCGGCCGCCGGCTTACAGATCCCGCCCCGTGAGGTGGGAAGTCCTCATCCCCTGGGCAAGAAACACGGGCCGGGCTGGGCCGGGCCCCGCCCC
>NW_008823353.1:0-1412 GCF_000699105.1 Pygoscelis adeliae | reverse complement strand
AACAAAGCAAAACAAAAAAGAAAAAAAAACAGCAAAAAATATATAACCTGTAAAAAACCAGTGGAGGCAATTTTTTTTTATTGCAACACAAATATCTAATGACAAGTATTGGATCTGTCAATGAAAATATTTCATTGTCTACTCAGCAATAAAAAATACCTTCCACTGCAAGGTATTTCAGCTTGCAAGCCTCTTAGAATACCAATAGTAAATATTTAATAGTAAAGAAGTGTTATTTCTCTAATTTGTTAATGTTTGTTTTCCCCTTCTTCCACTTAAGGGAGTAGGTGAGCTGTACTGATCTCACAACAGCTTTAAAGATCAGAACTCTTTAGGATTAAAACTCAATTTAGAATTTTTCAGTATGTAAAAGTACATTGGGGGAGATTGGGAGGAGGAAATGCTGAGTGGAAATGGAAATCATAAGAGAAATCCATGTACGTTCTTACCTAAACCAGTCCTTACTTTATTTGATGGAAAATCATTATAATATCTGTGATTTGAGTTATAAATTTATCCTGTAAATTGCCATTCATTTTCTGGGTGATTCAGCGCTTGATACTTAAATCTGAAAAGACGTATTTATTTATTCTCCTTTGTCGGATTGACAGAAAAAATTATGGTGAATGAAGCCTTGTTTTTTGTGGCTTTGTATTTATTAACTATTTAGACTGGAGCCCTTTGTTTTGGCCATTTGCACCTCTGCCTTCAGGGGAATATTTTTACAAATATCCTCTTAGACTTTGTTGCCACAGCCAGATGAGTCTGGATGTTTCAATGGATACCTGTATAGAACAAATACAGGGAATGGTAGTTACTCAGTGAGCAATGCATTTTTTTTACTTATATGATTTTAAAGTCACCTCAAAGCATTTCTGCTGGGGGGGGCGGGGAAAGATGATCATTTTCAGAATTCTTATGTGGAAGTTCTGACAAATAAATTAACCTTTCAGACTTAAATGAGGATATGCACTGTAAAGTGGTTAGAAGCGAGTACGTATACTGCTTTAAATGAATTCAGAATGGGATGTCTGAAATTGCAGAAATGGCAAGCAACATCTTTGCTCTTATACCACTAAAAAATTTAAATGCCAGAATATTCCCTCTGAGTTAATGGGCAGGTTGTGATTTATGCAACTGCTTTTGTGCTCAGTGGCTTACAAGCAGTAGAGCACACTTGGGCCCAGCAGCATGTTTTGGCTTTCCAGCCCCAGTCTTAGGATCTGCCTGAGAAAAGGCAGTATCTAAAGTATTTCTGGGTTGGAAGAGACTGTCTGAGATCCTAGTGTCAGCTTTCACAGCCTTTTTAAGACAGCTGAGTTGTCTATAGCAGTGCCTCAAGCAGATTTCATCAGCTGGTTTGCTCTCCTTTTTTAATACAAATCTAATTTTTAAGCATTTGTCGTGGTTTA
>NW_008823352.1:0-1414 GCF_000699105.1 Pygoscelis adeliae | reverse complement strand
GGAATGTGGACCTGAAAAATGGAGAGCTTGGAGGAGGAAAAAATAATTGGCATGTGCACGGTGGATAATTGTCAGCGGCTGACCTTGTGTTAAGTAAAATGTCATGCTCTGGCTGAAAAGGCTGTTGTGGGCATTGGGGGTTATTTTTGTAACTGGAGTAGGTTTTGTGCAATAATTACTCTAGCTCTGTCATTACTAGTCCATGAAATGTGGCAGCGAAAAGAGCCATGGTAACTGTGAAAGGATTGAGAACTTCACTTCTAGAAAACGGTGTTTGAAAAGCTTTGTCATCTTAGCTTAGGAGGTGATGAAGAAGTGGTCAGAAGTGATCTGTGTGTACTTGTATGGGTGACAAATTTCCTTGTTTGAAGAGTCTTGCTTGCTAATGTGATTCAGCAAGGTAAAGCTAGGTAACTTTGAACTAATAGCATACGTACATATCTGCAGTGCGTGTGCATATACTTACAGAAGTTGAAAGCAAGTAAATATTGGAGTACTTCATTAGGTGATGGTACTGATTAGGTTATGATATGTGAGTGGTGAGAACATAGTAGTTGAGACTAAAGATTTAAATATTTAAGTGATTATTTTTAATTGTTAATTGCTATTGTAATTCAGGCAATGCAAAAGTTATAAGTAGTGATATTTTCTGTTAGTCCAACTGGTCTATAAAAAAATACACTTCTGTATTGAAATGCTTTTCTTCACTTCTGAAACTGAAATAGCAAATTCCAGCCCTTGCTGCCCAACTTAGTTCGCAATTAGATTTGAGGTTGTTTGCTTTAGTTTGATCTAAAGAAGGGCTTGTGTGCCTAAGAGCTTATTTGCTCTTTTAAATTATTTAGTTGGATTACGTATACCAACTCTACTTCATTTGGACTTTGTTTGGACAGGAAATACCTGTAGCCATTTGGCTCAGCAGGAGATCTGGGTAACTAATATTCTCTTTGGGGGTTTAGACATGGTATTCGTCTTCAGGAAGTAAAGCTCCATCTGATCAGACTAGTTGATCTTCCTTAAATGGGTAGAAGAAACACTCATTACATCTCGTTTCTGGAGTCTACAAAGTCAAAGCTTAATAGAACCATGTCATAGTTTCACAAGCATTTTTTTTTAAGTGGAGGTGTTTGACTGTCATCTCTTCTGATCCATCCATTTCCCTGTGTGAACACTTCATGAAATATGACAATGCTACAAGGGGTGGTCTATAAGCTGGCTTGGTATGAGGACTGTGGTGGGTTAACTTTGGCTTGCTGCCAGATGCCCACTCAGCTGCTCTCACTCCCCCTCTTCAACAGGATAGGGGAGAAAAATAAGATGGAAAAAGCTCATGTGTTGAGATAAAGACAGGGATCAATTAGTCACGGGCAAAACAGACTTTACTTGGGGAAGATTAATTTATTGCCACTTAAAA
>NW_008823351.1:0-1426 GCF_000699105.1 Pygoscelis adeliae | reverse complement strand
CCCCAGCTGCGCTGCCAGGCAGGACCAGAGATTCCCACAGCTCCTGGGTGCAGACCCCGACCCCGGAGCATCTCCCCTCACGTCTGCCATGCTCACGCCCTTGGGCTAATGCTCACAGCAAGCAGGGAGTGGCTCGCTCTCAAGTCCCCCTCTCCTTCTCCCTACCAGGAGTCCAGCCAGATGAGAGAGCTCTCCATCAGCCTCTTCAGAGACGCGGTGGAGACTGTGGTGGGGAATGACAAGAGGAGGATGAAGAAGAAAGTGCGAAGGGGCCTGCTCCCGCTCTTCTTTCACATGCATGACGAGACGGACAGTGTGTCCAAGGTAGAGATTTCAAAGCTGGCCAGTGACACAGGGAAGGGCGTGCGGACCCCCTGGGCATCCCGGGCAAGAGCTGCTGGCAGTCGGACTGTGGGAGCATGTGTCACCTTGGGGTCCAACTGCCCGAGCCACTGAGGACAGGGCAGAGCTCCCCCCCGTCCCTGCACTGGTCCCACCGCTGCCTTCCTCGTCCCCCAGTGCCTCTTGCCGCAGAGCTGAAAGGGGAGGTGAGCTCCCCTCCCAGCTCCACTCCCTCCATTCAGCCCTCCTCCAGCGCAGCCCTTAGGAAGGGTCCCCGCAGTCCCAGCGCAAGCAGGGGCAGAGAAGCTGGCACGGACTTTTCCAACATCTGCCCTACCTGGTCCAGCAGGGCCCAGCAGGAGCCCGTGGCCTGAGGCATGAATACGTGCAGGTGTTGAAGGCTTCCCTGCTGTCCCTGCAGGTGTGAAGGCCAGGGCTTTAAGCCTCAATCCCTGTCCCCCGGGGCTGTGCCCAAGGGACGCCCAGATGTTTTAGGCCAGGGCATGTCCCAGCTTCCTAAGGGCAGGATCACCCCAGGAACAAGCCAAGAGGAGGGGGACGCCAGGTCCCCTTCCCCAGGCTGCGGTGCCATCTCCCAGCTTCTGCTGCTCTGCAGGTCTCTGGGGAAGCCCTCATCGCCACTGCAGAGCTCCTCAAGTGGCAGCAACTCAAGCACCTTACCCAGACAGAACAGACATGGAGGATTGGAGAGCGCTTGGTGAGGACAAGGCCCAGGGCCTGGAGACTCTGGCCCATCTGGGCCTTGCAGCGGGATGGAGGGGTCTCAGCATCCCTGGCAACCCTCTGCCTGTGGCTCTCTCTCAACCTCAGCCCCACAGGGCTCCTGGCTGGGAGAGGGGAATGGCCTGGGCGGGAGGGGAAAGGGAGGCGCTGGGAGGAGGGCCTGGTCCGGGCAACTGGGGAGGGACTGTGACATGCCCATGCCCTTGTGCTGTCTCCAGCTGGTGCAGGGCAGGAGCAGGGCTGAAGAATACTTGAACCAGAGCCTGCCATACCTGGAGGATGCTCAGGTCGCCTTGCGAGAGGCGGCCGTGAGGTTCATCGGTGAGCCACAGCCCCCGGG
>NW_008823350.1:0-1434 GCF_000699105.1 Pygoscelis adeliae | reverse complement strand
AGCATACAAAATTTTCTAAACAAGCTTGTTCTGCAGAGCCTGCCTCCCTGCTGACCTCCTGTCTTTCAAAGAAGTGAATGAGAGTTGATGTTGGGTAATGAGAATGGTCTCGTACAGTATGCACTAGGAAAGCAAACTTCTATCAGTATTTTTGTTAGGGCACTTTCAATTTTAGAGTTAAAACCAACAACGATGACACTTTCCAAGAGCCTGCTAAGATGTGGGAGTCTTCCCACATCAGCACCACACCTCATTTATAGTATAAATCAGTCATAACCATATGTATTTATTAAAGGGGAAGGGCATAATTAATGAAAGTTAATTTGTTTTTGAGATTTTTTTCAAGAGACAGAAAATTGGGGTTTTTTTAAATGTACAGCACATTGTTTGAACTTTAGAGAAAGGAAGGAATAATAGAATATTCTGCCCAGAGCCTTCCAGTCACCTGCTCTTGGTAAATCATAATAAATTTGTTTCAAGCGTATAAAATTGGTTACAACAGAAGACACGAACAGCATTCTGTGTTGTGTTGTCCAAAACATTTCCCAGTGCGGTCTGTGTTTGCTTTGAGTGCTACAGATTCCACACCATGTTCAGGCATCACTCCAATCACCCTAATTACCACTTACTCTTTCTTTGATAGCATCAGAATCTAATACCATTTGCTGCTGTGTCATTTAAAATTTCCTGTGACATTCTTGAAAATGCTTCAACTTTCAGCTGAAAGGATGGTAGCAACTTCTTCCAGAACACCAAGTGATCCCTGATCATTGCCCAAATCTAGGGTGAGAAAAGAGAATTTCTAAAATTGCATAAAAGCTGAGTGAAATGCTGTTTTAATGACATGTGATGCCTTTGTTTTAAATTATTAGTATGCCAGATTTTTTAATTATGTATTATTTATTATATTTTGGACTCTACACTGGGAATATCATTCCTTCAGCATTTAGCTTAATGTTTAAAAAATGTGTATACGAATATGATAATTGATCACAAGTGGGATTTATCACAAAGAAGAATGAAAATATTTTTGGTTTAGAGAGGAAATGTTTGGAATTGAATTTAAGAGATGTGGACATCCTCATCTTATACTGCTTTTTAACATAATGATAAAAACCTAGAAAATAAGGTTTGCTGTAGATATATGTACAATAGAAAAATATGTTACGTAATACCTCTTCCAACAATAAAATGAAAAGATATGGTTCAGTACCGTTTAAAAAATAATTTTTATTTTACTTGTTGCTTTTCGTAACAGTGTAAATGTGTGCTTGGTTTCCAAGGGAACTAAACTCCGGAGCACAGGCCAGAAGGGAGCTGCAGTGTGGTCTAGGAGGTGTCTGTATGGGGACAGTCAGGGGACACGGATTGTGGGCCATACCGTGGAGCACACTTCCCTCTAATATAAACGTAACTTGTTATTACACAAAAAAA
>NW_008823349.1:0-1418 GCF_000699105.1 Pygoscelis adeliae | reverse complement strand
AAAGAGCAGACAGTTCCTGTGAAAATGCTGCTGCTCAGTTCTCATATTATTGCTTTTCTTCTACATCTTTTTCTTCTTTTTATAACTCTTACCAGTTTAATGCTTGATTTTTATTTTGAAATGCACAGGCACACTCCTCCCCGCCCCACCCCCCACCCCGTTATTGAGTGCAGGAGATTGTTATGGTGTTGCAATTCATTCGGAGAAAACTACCCACTAGATAGAGTAAGACGTGCTGAAAGTTTCAAGGGTCACAGTCATAAATCCTGCTCACCTCCCTCCGTCTTGTTTGCTCTCTGGCTAAGGTGTGTCGGGCATCGCTGTGCCCCCGCTCCCTTCCTGCTGGGGGGGCCGTTTGGTTTGCCTTTCTGGCAGCAAAAACGAGCACTAAGCTTTGCACGGGACGGAGCCCCTCGTCTGATCCTCAGCAAACACCCCCAGGTGCCTGTTCCCCTCCTGCTGCAGGCGGTCCTCGCAGAAGCGGCAGGACACAGCGCAGGACGCGTGGGGGTGCCCGGTGCCTCCATGTCCCTGGGCTGAGGGCTCTCGCACAGGATGTGGGCGATGCAGAGCCAACTGCTTCACCCCTCGAGGGAAACCCACGTCTCCAGCCTCCTCCACAGCGTCCTGACCGCGTCTCTGCGCTCTCTGGGGGTCGGTTGCTCTCAGTCCCTCCTGCTGGAGTTGTTCCACTTTCCACAGGCTCTTTAAATAGCTAGGAGCCAAAAAGAGGATGACCTAGGAGTTAAGAGGCTTCCTTGTGTGGTGGGACATTCTGCTTCCACCGCTTGGTCTGAAAGAGGCAGACGGGTTTCCCACAGCTCAGCTCTGTGCTCTGACCACAAAATGCTGCTGCTGGGTCCCAATGGCTTTGTGATCCCTCCCGAAATGTCAGCTGCTGAACAGGAACTGGATGCTCCATGGCTGACTGGAACAGTGTTTCTTGCAAATAAGCTATCAGCCAGAAGAGAGATCCTGCCTTAATAAAGTTGTAGCTTAGAGACAAGCAATAGCAGATACAATCCCTGATGCAGAGTAGCTCCCCACAGTCCCTGAGGTGATCAAGATGATTTTTGCATCTTCTCCTTTAACAGTTACAAAGTAGAGGAGAATTTAGCTCGGTCTCCATCCTCGGGATGTCTTCTTGAATCACTGTGACTTGGCCAGCACTGGCCACAGAGTCATAACACCACTGACTTGTGCAGGTCAAGCAGGACCTCGGATGACATTTGGTTCCAGCCCCTGCTCACAGCACGGCCAACGTAGATCAAGCAACTCGGGGACTTGTTCAGCTGAGCTCTGAGTACCTCCAAGGCTGCAGATTACACAGCGTCTCTGGTCAGCCTAGTCCAGTGTGTGACCACCCTCACAGGGAAAGAAATTTTTCTAGTACCTAATCAGAATTTCCCTCTTGCAAC
>NW_008823348.1:0-1428 GCF_000699105.1 Pygoscelis adeliae | reverse complement strand
TCACAGTGAAGGTTTTTAATGAAATAGCATCAAGAAAATACTTCTGTAAAGTAGCTGAGCAGAAACAGATGGTCTAGCAGTTGTGTAGAGTGTTGTCACTGGGGGCGGGGGAATGATCATTCTTTACAATTTAGCTGTCAGTGCCTGGGAATGCTACTGTAGCAGTGTACGTTCCTGATGGGGGTAATAAAGCCAAGTGCTTTGTGTCTGTTTAGCAGCCTTTCTCTTGGTAACTCAGAAGTGTTGACGATCCTTGCAAAAAGCTGTATATCCAGCCTTGTTCACTCAGAAGGAAGGTGGTTTGCATGGTGGAGTAGATGTATGATAGTCAATATTTGATGTGTGATCTTCAAACATTTAAGCTGCGGCCAGGAGATTGGAGTTGTGGCAAATCCATTCTTCAGTACTACCTGTTCCTGAATGCAAAGATCTTCTGCTTATATTTGATGCAGTTTCCCTCATGAGTGCCAAAAGTCACATGTGTAGTCCCTTACCAGAGTCATAAACACTGTGCAAGACTGTAGAGATGCACTTACTATATGTAACTAGTCATTTGCAGTTATTAGTGGCAAACTAAGGTTTTATTGCTATTAGCTCCCTGGCTTAGTAGTGGAAGGAAAGAAAGTGAGTCTAATACAGAAGAAAGGAGACTTCAGCTTCAGCATGGCTTGTTATGTTTAAGTGAATTTATATTTGCATTTGTCAAAAATATCCACCCCTCTGAAGTTAATGGTATTGCTTGGTTGTTTTGGGTTTGCTGTGGTGTGTCCTGAGCTACTGTTTGCAGTTGTAATGCATGGTATAGAAGGGCTGCAGGCTCGCATCGGGTGCTGAATGTGAATATGCTGGGCTAACTAACGGTTAGAAAATATGTTCATTAACTAGAGCTGCCAGTGTAGCGTACCAAATGTGAAACACTGTTGACATATTTAAAGATACTCAGAATTTCACCGAGTACATGTTTTGCTGCTAATCTTCCTGTGCTTATTGTCAAGTTTTCTCATTTTATCGTTGCTGAGCTGGATATCTGTAAAAGTAGAAAACAACCTGGATATGCTAGTTCTGGATATGCTAGTCAATACGAAATTAGAATAAGTGATATCTCGTAAGTGTTCACTTTTTAAAATAGAGATCATTAGAGAGTTCACTTTGAGAAGTGCTCCTGCTGTGTCAGTGCTCCAGTGTTCAGGCCATAATGTTTGGATATCTATTGCAAATTGTTTAAAATTTTGATTTTCAAAAATACAGTCCCATAGTTCATTTTCAGTCTACTAAGTTAAAATAATTCAGATAAATTACTTAGAAAAAAGGTATTACTAATACTTTCTTTTTAATTACTCTGGTTCTTGAGTCTATCTGTGGGTAGTTTGACAAGTCAGTATTCTGCTGCTTACAAAATGTTAAATGTTATATACCACGAGAATCATA
>NW_008823347.1:0-1425 GCF_000699105.1 Pygoscelis adeliae | reverse complement strand
AGTTAGATAAGACTAGCAGTGGATAAAGACAGAAGATCTGTTTTCAAAGAAAGGGAGAGAGAAAGATCTCAAACAGCTATCAACCTGTGCATAAGGAGAGAAGAGCTGGACGTCCAGTTATCTCTCAATCCCAAACTGGCCTTAACGGTAATTTCAAAGTGCACTGAAAGAATTAAGTTCTTAGCTGCCTCACTGTCTTCACAGCTGCAACATATCTCAAGAAAGAGAGAGATTTGGTGTCACGTGCTCTAAACCCATGTTTTAGTTTTCCCTGTCATAACTGTTTCCATTTCCATAGCAGAAGTTTAGACTTCTGTTTCACTGCAATAAGCTTGCATGTTATTTTTCATCTCCAGTTTGTTTAGTATCAAAGGCAAATCTGGAGGAAGAAGACAAACCAAGGCTGCATTTGTTTGTGTTAACAGCAAGCATGCCAGCTAGGGTTAGTGCACAGATAATCTCTTAGAGTATGCAGCCTACCACAGAAACTCAGGGTTTGGGGACTATCTCCTGCCAAGTTTCCACAGTCACTTTTAAGGCTGATATTGCCAGACACTGAGCTTCATGTCAATGAACTTCCAGAGAGGGAGAGGTGACAGAAAGAGAAGTCACAACTTTAAGAAGCCCTCAACCCCCAGTCCCAGCCCAATTCGTCAGAAGTGTCAGTCTGGGTGGAGTAGACAACTGCTTTCTCCAAGCTAACTGCTCTAGGAGTTCACATCTTTGCCACAGCTGTTACATTGATGTGGGAGCCAAATTGCAATGGGCCCAAGCTGGCTTTCTTGCTACTCATTGGCAAGTGTCTGGAGAAATTGGAGTAATTCTAAAAGAACGAGAAACAAGCTGCTACACGCATGACAACATATTAATCAAGAGTAAAGGGAATGAATGTCTTCACTTTGCTAGTTTGTAAGTTACTGAAACCAGTTCTTATGGTCAAGTCCTGTAATTTTTACTCTAATCAAATTAATGATAAAATTAATTTATGGCTCCTTATATGCACAGATCTGCACTCGATACTAGGGGAAATTTTTGCCCAAATGATCTGTATACAAGACTATTGAAGCTTTCCTTTTGTATTCCCTTCTCACTACCCCATCCACCAGTCATTGTTACTCTAGTGGCAAAAAGACGCTAAATTTTCCACGCTGTGCTACAGCTCTGTGAAGCAGGCCATGGAGCACATAGCCAAGCAAAATATAGGAAAAGAGACTAAAAGTATTCACAGAGCAGCAAGTTATTCTGCTAGTGAATTTCCACAGATCATTCCATGTCAGCAATGCACTGATGATGACTGTGATTGCCATCACCACACACACCTGGTCACTCGGTACGTAATTCCTATTTTTGATGGACTTGACTTCAGCAGCTATAGCCAGAGATTAAAAGTCCAGCCCTACATGTTTACAACACAGCAATACTGAC
>NW_008823346.1:0-1423 GCF_000699105.1 Pygoscelis adeliae | reverse complement strand
TGCCTTCCCTGCTGTACTCGATTTTCTGTTGGGAGGACAAATGGAGTTTCTGTTTTAATTAGAGGTTGAATGACAAAACCGCAAAACAAATATGCTTCTGAATGTAAGGACATGCATGTATCTACTCAGGTTCAACAGCTAGTTAACTTTAAATGGATTGGTTTGGCTAGGGCCAAGGGACACCAACTTTTTGCCTTGGGGCAACACTGAACTGTCCCTTAGGAAGTCACACTCCCTCTTAGTCCAAAAGTATTCATTAAAAACGAATGGGAAGTTTCCTTCTCTTCCTTAGTCCAGCTTGTAAAGTAGCATATTTTATGATTAAAATAATTTCTTTTAAAAATAACTCGTTAAAAATTTTGGTATGAAATAGCTTAAATCATTGAGCTAGTTAAAAATGAGGAAATATTTGGGTGCAGACTGAAAAAGAAGCCTTACCACAGGACAATTGCTAGCTTGCAATTCCGTTTTGCCACCTGTGGAGGCTTGGACGGGAGCCCAGGATTTGTACAGTACAACTCATCTGGTACTTGAAGCACAAAATACTGGCTGTTTCATCACTTTCTGGACACATGATTCTGGCTTGAATCCAAAGAGGCATCTTGAGTTCCGTCTCTGATGATCAGTAGATAAAGTATCGTTCATTGGCCGTATCATATTATCTGTGCTTTAAAATGACATTTCTCCAGAGTAATACAACAAACATTTGTATGTGTTTTCATCTTTTTTTCCTCCCAAAACACAGATATATTTTATTATGGAAATTTAGATTTGTGTTATGTACAGATGTTTTCTTTAACATAAAATAAAAACAAGGTAAAAACATTGAAAATTATTACCAAAACCATATTCATTAATGAGGACCTTCCAACGACTCTTTGTTTTGATTCACAAAATCAATTCTTAGACAGTACACAGACAATTTTCAAATGTAAATGTAAAAGTGCATTTTAGTAAGTATAAAAGAACATAAAAAATTTTTGAAGAAAATAAGTAGAAAGGTTGGAAGAGGATTGGAAGGTGAGGAAAAATAAAAGCAAAAACAAACTCATCTTTGTTCCAGTGCTGCTGGCAATCTACTTTTTGAGCACTCTGTACAGAGTGTTTTTACAGTTTTTACTATCAACCTTTTGCATGAAAAACTAGAGGACAATGAATTCCCACGCAGTGCTCAACAGCAAAGAACATGACATAGCTCTTTTGTGGACTTTAAACAACTGATGCCGTTGGAGCACACAGTTCAGAGAGCTCCTTTACTGCTTGATTGATGCAAGCTCTTTCGATCTGTACAAATATGGGAAGAATTTTGTGTGTACAGAGTTTCAGACATGAAAGCTGCTGATGAAATGTTAGCAATCAGTCTGAGGCCTCTTTGAAAATGTGATCCTGAGGAATTTTACACATGGAAAAATATGAAGATTCC
>NW_008823345.1:0-1407 GCF_000699105.1 Pygoscelis adeliae | reverse complement strand
TGGCGAAGGGAGCTACAATGCTTAGGATCAGCTTGCAGTTTTGTCCTGAATGCTAATGCTTGCGCCCTCAGGATCCAGTCCTATTGCACTTACTTAGTATCTACTACCTAATATTGGGGAAAAGTAACTCATTATTATCCGGAGTGTAATCCCAGCTACCCCTTTTTGTCCTTGAATAACCATTCACCAGCATTAAAGAGGTAGCAGCGTAAGTGCACATACCTCTTTGCCAACTAATGTATTTCTAGCAGCAGACCGAAACCCTGCTCTGGCAAGCAAAGAGGTAGGAGATGCAAGCAGTTACAGCGCAATACAGCACAATGTGGCACGTGGTCACGATAACAGCTTTAGAGAAATGCATACAAATGTTTTCATTCTGCTTCTGCTTCATTTTTAAGGCACTTGGGAGGAAAGGGTGAAGAAATCGGTGTTACTTCATTGCTTTTAATATTTGTATTTCACAGACACTTCTGTGCCTGGTTTTTAATATTTAACCTTGGAAATTGTTTGATACAGATTTTGGATCAGAAATGCGACGCTACTTATATTTGTTTTATAAAACATGGTAACAGCTGGAAAAGAACAAGGCCTTTCCTGGCAGTGCGAATAAACCTCTCAGTCATGAACCGCATCTCTCAGCAGTTTGTCCTGTGCGTGTCTTGCATCACATGCTGTCGTCTTGCAGTCATGAGTCACTTGCTTCAGCTCCCACGGCTGGGCAAAGCTATGTCGCTACACAGCTTATTCCCCGGGGAAACGTGCACACAAAGCAGTGGGAAGTCAGGCCACTGCTGTGCTCGAAACAGAACAGATTTGCATTTGAGTTCAAGCTGCAGGGAGTACATGCTAAGTTGACTAATACCGCATCTATTTCTAGTCCTGTTACCTGGGTAATGGTAATTTAATTTTGTTCTTTTCCTTCGGTGGTTACAAAAAGATTTTCTACTTTAAATTAACCTCTAAAAATCTGAATGAAATTCAGTAAGTTCACAAACTATGTAATTTTTTCCCGTTAGCATCATTTCACTAGCAAAATAGTGATAATAGAGGACAGATTTCAGGAGTCTGAGAGATGTTAGTTCTGTTCCAGGCTGGCAATTCCTTTCTAATTTGCTCTTGCTTTTGCCTGTGCTATTAGGGGACAATTCTCCCCACTGTTGTAGCTTTGGCCATTGTCGCTGGTAGCAACGGCTAACCTATGTAGTGCTGAAGGTCTCCTGGTTTTTCCTTCTTAGTACAAAAATACAATGGTAGGATGAAATTAGCAGACATTAGTGGGACCAGGATTTCATACCAAACTTTCAAACTTTCATCAGGAGTTTCAGAATGATCCTATGTTTGCTATATTTAGCATTTACTAGCACATTGTTGGTTTAGCACCCACACGTATTTAAAAAAAAAAAAAAA
>NW_008823344.1:0-1420 GCF_000699105.1 Pygoscelis adeliae | reverse complement strand
AGGTATAGAGCACACTGGAAAACACATCAGAATGCCTCTGGGAAGGCTGCTGATGACTCCTCATATCTCCCCAGCAGGCAGAGGCCATCTGCCAGAGGTCCCAGAGGTGAGCACACCACCAGAAGAGAAGGGATAGATACTGGAGCATTTCTGTATGTATCATTTCAACTGGCTCTAATCTGAACTATAGAAGTGCTAGTGTCATTTCGACTGAACTAATAATGGATTAAGATGTTAAGGCTCCATTTAGAGTAATAATGAATTCTTGGCTCTGCATGCACAATGAGTTGCTTTTGCCCATATAAAAGAATTTGAATGTAACAAACTGGCGGGAATTCAAGCAGTCTGTTTTGTTACTTGGATGCTGCAAAACGGTAACATCTCTTGATGATAGCTTTGACAATCAGGCTGTAAATGGGTTTATTGATGTGACAAGTACTATATTTTACCTGTAACTCACTGCAGGCACAGATGATGGCCACTAGTCCTCAAAGTGGGCAAGAATTTTAGACAATCGATCATCCAGATGTTATTTCTTTGCACTACCAAGTAGCTGTGTCTTCCTTTTTGTATTGACAATCACATTTTTTTATCTCTCCTGGAAGGGTGGATTCAATAAGAAAGACTAAAAGACAAACTGTATAACTACATGCTCTTTCAAAAATGTTATATGACTGACAGAGAAAAAGAATTGTACTCTCAGTTTTAAGGTTAATAATTATTATTAGAGAAATCAAGAGGACATAACCATACAACTGTTCTTATACTGGTAGTGTAATTAATATTCTAGCCCTTGAAAATTATGTCTGATTACAGATTGCTTGCATATTGGTGTCATTATTTTTGCCTTTTTAGCTAGCACATGGAAACGAGATTACGAAAAACATCCATTTGTTTTGTCACAGGTGTAATCTTTGCTGAAGAATCTTATGCATCTCTGCATTTCTGCATTTCATTCATTACCATTATCAGTTTATGGGTCAAGCTCTTCTAAGTGGGGCCCTATCTGCAAAGCAACTTTGCCTCCTAAAGCAAGTGATGCCACTAGAGAGTCTGATCATCTGCAAATTGGGACTGTGAATGCTCACCAACAGCAGGACTGCAGTATTAAAAAGCAGCAGCTGATACTGACTGAGAAGAAAAGGAACACCAACCTTCATCAGTCTTTTCTTAGCAACAGCAGAGCACTATGATTTTTATTTCAAAGGAAAGTGCTGCAGTAAGTGATCATATAGGAGAAAGAGAAGCAATATAATCCACTCATATTATTACCAAATTATCTTTCCACTATTTTGCAAGGAACTTTTTGGAACATTTTGCTTCTAGAGGTCCCATGGATATATCTACTACTGCCACTGGAGGTCCCAAAGATATAAAAAACTGATCAGTAATCAACTGCTGGTCAGCAGAGGAATGAGAC
>NW_008823343.1:0-1426 GCF_000699105.1 Pygoscelis adeliae | reverse complement strand
GAGCAGGGAGTTGGACTTGATGATTCTTAGGGGTTCTTTCCAACTTGAGATATTCTATCACTCTATGTTTCTATGATTCTATGATTGGGAAGACAGATTTGCTAAGACTAGGACTAAATGTTTTCCTGCAGTTGTGACTTGTAGCCAACACCAAAATTCTGATAAAACCTCATAGATTTTGACTGAAGTTACAACTACATGGTTTTATAAATTCAAGATGGACTTTCTGGAGAAAAAAGAGAGAAAAAGAGTGAGCACACAACTTTTTCAATCTAAAAATGGCTGTTTACCACAATGCAGCTTCATTGCAACCTTCAAAAGATTTTTTGTTCCAATGCAGAGAGGAAGAAAAAAATTGGAAACTTTGAAAGTTGTTATCAAATAGAATTGTTGTCCTCTAGCCAGCTCTAATAGTAGCTAAGAATAGCACCAACAGTATTGCCTTCCCTCCAAAAACAGAGAATATGAAATAGAATGACTCAGCCTCAAAAGAGGCTAACTGACATCACTGATGCAGTTTAGAATGCAGTTTATACATAAAAACCTTCAACAGTTGCATGATCAAATGCATTAGTTCAGTTAAGAGTATCCGTAAGGCAGATATGTTGACAGAGGACAATACATGGAGTCCTTGAGCCTGCCAAGTTGTTATGTACACAGCAGATAAAAAATTGAAGTCAAGTCTTAAATCCATCAGGGATATCCTGTCCCCAGTGGCTTGTGGGAATATGTTTCAAAGCTCATAGTAGATGCATAACAACTAAAATCCTGTTCTCCCAGGAATTTAAACCTACTATGAGAGATGTTTGGAGGACCGGAAAGCACAAAAAAATCTGTTTTACCAAGAGAAGCAATGCTACCATACATACAGTACATAAATTACTTGAAAGTATTATCATAATTCACAATAAGAAAATCTCAAAGGCTTTAAAGAGAAGCAGACAGAAATTAAGGTACTCCTGCTGTTTCAATCTACATTAGCCATGTCTCTATTCTGGTCTAGAAAATGAGCCTTTAA
Source organism: Pygoscelis adeliae (assembly GCF_000699105.1). Taxonomy (NCBI): domain Eukaryota; kingdom Metazoa; phylum Chordata; class Aves; order Sphenisciformes; family Spheniscidae; genus Pygoscelis; species Pygoscelis adeliae. Next base: position 408 of record NW_008823343.1, on the reverse strand, counting down.
ATTTGCTGAATTTTTCAGGCCTGGGTAACTTGGGTATTGCCTCTAATATTGTTGACAAAATTTAACACTGGACATATTTTAAAAACAACCAACAAACCTAAAAAATTCACCCATTCTTTACCAAGAATGTCAACAAAGTCTTTCTGCAGTCTGAGTTTTGATGAATCATCACATTCAGTCCTGATTTATCCAACCCACTTCACCCACCTCTGACAACAGATTTTCCCATGATGGAAAGATCAAGTATTACAATAGATTGCAAATATTTGCAATAACTTGAAAATGGATTAAGAGAAAATCTCTCTTCTGGTGGGAAGAGAGCAGCCAACATGGGACAGAATTAATCTGGGAATCCACAGGGAAGAAACTTCATGGTACAACATACAGCTGCTTCAAACAAATGAGCAC
>NW_008823342.1:0-1393 GCF_000699105.1 Pygoscelis adeliae | reverse complement strand
TTTTTTTTTTTTTTAAAACCAAGATGTACCAGTAATATGTTCATCAGTAATTAGAGGAATGCAATGATCTGAGAATTTCACTACTTCCCCTTATCACTGAAGCTGACAAGAATGCTAGGTATCTTAAAGATATTTCCTGTTTACAGAAGAAAGAGTATATTGACCAGTTATATTTAAATGTAAATGCTGAAACAATGAAAAAGAAAACTTACCAATAACACGCACAGAAAGTAGGAGTCCAAGAGATGCCCAGCTGTCCATGTTTGATTGTTTTGGATTATTGACCAAAATATGTTACCAAATGAATGATTTCATCAATTAGTGCTAAGTGGATAGAGAGGGGTTTGGAGGAGCTACAAATACATCATGCCACCAATAGTTTCTGAATTTCTACTACCTTCTGTGTTCATTTCTGGTAATAAACTAAAAGCAATTCATGCTTCCCCACCCCCTGTGTGCAGTCTTTTTCCACAGCAAAAATGAGGGAACTTATACTCCACCATAAACACAATGAAGCTGATATGTCACAAAAAGCAGATAAGAGCACGAGTGCAGTTAATAGCTACACCATGAATGATGAGCTAAAACCATGCATTAGCCTGCCTTCTAAAACTCGCTAGGGTATGCATTGCAAGGAAGGTGCTTCAAGTTTCTCCAATATAACGTGCACAGATGTGAGACTGAGATGCAGCCCCCACCATCAAACTACAGTTGTTGGGGACAATGGAGGGGAAACCAAAACTGTAATCTAACAGGTACGTCTTGGTCTCTGTCACAGTAGGATTAAAGAGGCATGATCATTCCATAGCAGTAAGGCTTGGGGTATAGGGAACTTAATTTTTACTGGAATTCTTTTTAGGAAATTCAGATATAGTTATGTTTCAACTGTAATAGGAAAAGGGGAGGAGCAGGCTGTGATTGCTTCTCCTTGTCACTATTAACAGGTGTGAAATGCTAGACTAAGATATAAGTGCAGCACCTATACGGCCATTGCTTCTAATTCAAGACCCATCTTATAAGGCTAGTCATGGTTCTGGGAAGTTAAGCAGTTAGTGAAGCTATCTGCAGATCTGTCAGACGTGATGTGAAGCAAGAGGAGTCTGTCCCTCAGGCAGCTAGCTGCACAGGCTTAGTCTGAAAACAAAATAAAGTTTGAGCCAAGTGACGAGTGGAGACATACCTGTGGAGGGATTGTGCCAGTCAACAATCATCTTTGCATGCAGTAGGTTGTACGGATGTACTTTGTTAGCAGAAAGTTTAGATTCTGCTGGATAAGAGTCAAATTTCATCGCTTGCTACAAACTAGAGACTGCCAGAAACACGCACAAAAGTGGGATTTCATTATGAAGCACGTTGTCAGGCATCTGAATTAGGTACAGGCACAAAAAAAAAA
>NW_008823341.1:0-1403 GCF_000699105.1 Pygoscelis adeliae | reverse complement strand
TATCATCTGCCTAATTAATGTTAATTTAATTGGTTATTCACAGTGCATTTCTCCTGTTTATTTCCACAGAATTTCTCATGACTCTTTGGAGGTTGCTTATTAGCCATGCCTAGAGAACTATGGCAGACATGCAAATTCTGTGAGCCAGAAGATAATTTAAAACAAAGGAGTTACAAAACCAAAATTAAAATACCAACAAATTACAAAAGCATTTTAACACTTCACAATTGAATATGGATGTTGCAGTCTGTCAAGAGGTAAATAAAAAGAAGATTAATTCAGTCCTTCACAGTCCAAGGAACTTTTGTCCCATTTCTAGCAAATTACTCTGACGATAACACGACATTATAGAACCAAAAATACAAAGTGGAATCAATTCCCCTTGGATTCCCCATTTTAAATACACAGGAATGTAGAAGGTAAAAGAGGAAAAAGATCTATCATAGTCTTTAACGTCAAAACGCGACCTCACAGGATTCTCTCACCGCGCTTAGGCTAAATGCTGCTTGGCTATATATTCATCACACAGAGGCACCATGCGGATTCCAATCCTCCACATCAGCTCAATGAAGATATGCTCCACTCCCCACTTGCAGCACGAAGTGGACATTTTTTCACTGTAAGCATGGGGTCCCCGCAATAGGAAATTCACCTGGCCTGTGCAGCTCAAAGCTAGACACGCACAATACCAAAGTTCAGGAAGGCGCATACAAATGAGGAATTGTGGTTGCCATTCTGAAGAAGCCTCACCTCTAGTTTGCTATCAGTACAATCACTAACAACAGAATCTTAATTTATTTTTTCCCCCAGTATTTGAACTTCTAAGAATGTCATGTGTCCTAATACTCCCTCTTCTTTCTCCTCGAGCTCTGGTGATGTGCCTCCTGAGCTAAGACGCTCATCCAAAGCTCACTGAAGGCAACGGAAGTCTTGAAGACAGGTTCAAGAAGCAAAAGTAGTTACAGTGCATGTAGGCATTCTATTATCGCTTTTCAGTGTGCTTTCCAGCGTGAGATAATGTCTGCTTTTCTTGTTGCAAACATGTTACTATCTTCTATCTCTTAACTTACCTACTAAGACCTTGTACATTCCAGCGATATTTTAAGCCAGAAGGTCTTAAAGTACAGGTCACGACACATTGCCTGAGGGTCATAAACCTATTCCCTTTCACTGTCTCTGGTCTCCCACTGAAACAGACTTGCTTAGTCACCTGCCAATAGTCCTCCTCCCATCGCAGCAGCACTCTATAAATCACTGTACCCACTCCTGCGTGTTTACTTTGAAGCACCGTGTGAATCAGCCCGGAGGATTGTGGGACACATCTAAGAAGGTCAGACAGAAAATAAGCAACTGTGGAGTCACAGCGGGGAGTGAGGTTGAGTACACCTCATCACAGCAATTAG
>NW_008823340.1:0-1408 GCF_000699105.1 Pygoscelis adeliae | reverse complement strand
ATTTATAGAAAGCAACTGATTTGCTCAAAAAATGGCTTTAGAAGAGAGACCACTTTAGAAGATTAATCTGAACGAGCTACGAATTATTAGTTAAAACATTTGGGGTGGAGGTGGTTGTTTTGTTGTTTCTTGGGTTTTTTTGAAGGGGGTGGGTGTGGAAGTTTTGGGATGCAGTTAGGGGTTGCTGAAGTGCAGAAACAAGATTCACGAAGCAAACGAAGTAACAGAAGGGTCACTTTAATCAAGTAATACACTATAATTAATGGTGTCTATCTGGTCTACAAGGGAGAACCATGCAGTTTTGTTTCGCTTGAGGGTTCTCCTACATCTTCTCTACCAGAACAGTGCCCTAACCGCCATGTAACAGTGCATTTTGGCTTAAGCCTCCACGCAAGAGAGAGAGATTGATTTTCTATTCTGATGGTTATTTTTGCTAACAGTCATAAGCTTAGCCTTTCACATCCTCTTCTTCTGTTAAGATACTAGAAATAGAACTGAAACATTGTCTCACTTGGAGTGAAACATTCTTGAACCTAAAATAATTTTAGCTAGAATTTTAGATTTTTCTTTCAGTGAAAAAAAATTGTAGACATTTTGATTTGATGAAACAGTTTTTGATCTGAAGTTTGGTCACTGAGTTTAAGTATATGTACAGTAAGTCATCTAAAATGAAAGCTCAGAATCCTTCCTCATACTTTAAATCAGTACTTATAAGATTATGCAGCTGCATAAAAATACCTTCATATTTTCTTAGGGACAGGATAATTTAAACAAGGCTAACTAGAACCTGAACAAAGCCACTTGCTGCTGATACTTTGTCATTCAGAAACTGGATAATTTATTCTTTAACTATGGGAGCTGAAGTGCTAGCCAGTCAAATAACCCACAAAGCTCCCCTGCAGAAGGATTAAAAGCAGCTGAAAAAATTAATTAGGCAGGATAACATAACTCACACCACGCGGTCTTCGATCTTTCTGTAACGGCTGACCCACATAAAGAATCACTGTAGGAGCTGATGCTTTTAGCCAGTGCGTTTCAGCTGCAGCATTTCCTTGTAACATCTCACACCTTCAGTACCAGACCACCCTCCGTCTCAGACCCTGACAGATACACTGGGTTTGGTTATAGACCAAAGATTACTACGATAAAAATATTTTTTAAATATTCCCTAAAGCTAAAGACGCAAAATGCTGACAAAAGAATCAAAATGTTCACGTGCTATGTTTCCTAAAGAATAAAAGACGACTTCGGGGGGACCAAGGGGCAGGGCGTTGATGAAGGAATTGTTTGTTGGTTTGTTGGGGTTTTTTCCTACATTACAGACTGACTGACTTGTAACAAACAAGGCTTGTTCTCCTAGTATAACTCTGTATTTGCTTGCAATCTTAGAGAGAGGGATTAAAACACC
>NW_008823339.1:0-1385 GCF_000699105.1 Pygoscelis adeliae | reverse complement strand
AGAGTAGTATTCCTAAACTTGGAACTGTTACCTAATCTAGAGAATGTTAAGCATGTGAGTGATCCTACAGTAATGATTCTAAAATCAGCTTTTTCTGAAAGATTGTAACGTATAGCTCTGAGATTGTGATAAGCAGATTTCTCTGCCCATAAAAAGTTTGTTCTGGGAACAGAACTACTCAAACTTTTGGGAAAGTTTTCAGCTGTGGATCAAATGTAGAATATTATGATGCCAACAGTTTTTATGTAACTGAAGTTCTACCTCGCTATGTCTTGACAGTAAACCTTGGAGGGCTTCTGCTACAAGCACTTCTGGAGTATTGGCCCAGAACACATATCAATCCAATGGATGAAGAAGAAAATGAAATAAATCATGGTTAGTATTTTCATATTTTCCTTTTTTAGGATTTGTTCATACATTCTGTTTGTTTATATTTGTTTCTTTAACAGATACAACTTGACTTGCTGTCTTACACCTGTCTCTGTATGCATTATAGGCTAATTTTTTTTAATGCTTTTAAATTTGCTTTACACCAAAATTTGCTGAGTAGCTTTCTTCTTCTGAAAGTATCGGCAAAAATCGTAAGAACTCTAGTCCATAAAAAAGTAGGTGAATAGATGATTCTGAAGTTACAGAAGCATGATGCCTTGATGAAGAACAATTACTGGCAAAACTAAAGCTTGACCTGGAAAAGAAACAGCCTAGATAATGACAGCAAAGAGCAATAGTTCAGTTATTCAACATTAGCCAGTATTCTCTTGACATAATTGTAATTTGTTTCTAGGTATTATGAACATTATAAAATAAAAGATTTATTGGAAAAAATATATTCAATGACTATTGGAATAATACATGGGGGTAGGTCTATACCAAACCATCTTAGAGTGGTGTTTTAAGGTAATCATGCTAAGTCTAATCAGGCATGAGAGAAAAAGCACAGCCATGTAAAATGTAAGATAGTGGCTGAATTTGGCAGAATAAAAAAGACTGTATAACTCCTAAGCTTGTGGATTATTTTGAAATGAATTCAACCCAGATCAGCTTTGACTGAAAAGTCTTGTCTTTGGCGATTAAGAAATTACTTTCTACAGATAATGCAATTAAGAAAACTGTAGGTTCAGCAATATCTTGCCATTTTGTGACAAAGACTGTGCCAAGAGTTAGCTACTTTCTTCTTTCAAAAATGACCTCCATGGAGGGTTACAGCACTTGGCAGGCTTTTCTGGATAAAGTTGCTGATTCTTACACTTTTGTGTATTGGCAGTCTACAGCTCGAGCCAGACAAGATATGAGAAGTATAACTCAGGCTTTTATATTGTTGGAACACTGATGCTGCACTGCTTATTTCTGTGAATAGTTGTGGATTAGTGGAATGTTTACAATAT
>NW_008823338.1:0-1392 GCF_000699105.1 Pygoscelis adeliae | reverse complement strand
AAAAAAGAGCAAATTAACCTTTGGCCAAAGGCTTTTGTATCTTTCCTCTACTCCTTTAGGGAGTGAAATGAATGCCAGATGTTTCATTGCAATGTCTTCATACTCTGAACTACAGCAAATATCTGCAAGACAGGATCAGGGTATTTTATTTGTTATTACAAAGGCATTAAATCGTATTTAACAGATTTATATAAAATCTGTAGCCATCTACATACTATCATCCTTCCCATTAAACTTAACCTAGCCCAACCAATTAAGTGCACAGATTAAGATCACAGTTTTTCTCCTCCTCAGACCTACACAAAGACTTTGTGAAATCTGATTAAGCACTTCAAGGTGGGAGGTTTTCTGTCAGCCTCCTTAGTCATTAGAAAGTGAAACAAAAGGAAAAGAAATAAGAGCATCCTATTCTTTACTGTCAATATCAACTGGTCATCCCCTCTGCAAATAAATGTCTTTTACAGAGCCCACAGTTATTAAAAGAGCTCTTAAGTGAACAAAAAGCAATGATTTCCCCTTCAAAATCACAGCTCTGCCTTCTGAGTTTCTGCCATCTGCCAGTGCTAAAATACCAACCCCATCATCAAGTGGGTCAGTCCTGCCGTTGTAGATGATGGTGTCGTTCCATCCACCACAAGCTCACTTGGATATCAAGGGAAGGAGAGACATTCAGTTTGCTAATGCAGAGAAAGTGGCTTTTTCAAGCTATCGGGCTCAAAGCCATGTGCACATTGCAACGAATCCTTGTTTTAAATTAATTACGAAGAAAGATTACTTGTATCACTCTGCACTTTGAGAACTCTAAAAACATAATTTCCCAGTTCACTGGGGTTATGCATCAATGTGTCCTCTGTTTCTCTAAAACTGTGGGTGAGAATAGCAGCCTTTGGAGATAAACCCAGTGCATGTGAAAGACATTCTAACCAAACATTGGACTACTTAGGGTTCTTGAGGCTTTTCTTCGGAAGTAATCTTCCCTCACCACTTTACACAAAGCGGCAGATCTGGTGTTGAGCTTTTTTTTTAATCATACTATTTGCTTAATTTAAGGTGCCAGTGTGTTTTTCTGAAAATGGTTCTATCTTCAGTAAGAACGTGAACACAAAGTGTGGCAGAGCCTGCGCAGGCCCAACACCCATGAGGAGTTACACTACAACTTCCTCAGAAAAGGGTTTCCAGCCCTGTATTACATGGTGTCTGGCCCAATGTCAAGTTTCTGAGTGCTCTGGCCAGAATAACCCACTACATGATCTAGTGAAAGTCCATACTAACTCTTGACTTTCAGTTTCTTTGTATACAAAAACACTAAAATTGCCACACCCAACTAAATACTTTTTAAAGTTCATGATCTTCAAAAGAAATGTTGTTCTTAATACATATCTTACAAAAAAA
>NW_008823337.1:0-1397 GCF_000699105.1 Pygoscelis adeliae | reverse complement strand
ATGGATGTCCAGTTGTGAAGCATTGCTCCATAATCCTGTGAGGAACTAGGGAGTTCTCAAAAGTTCATCGCTAATGAGATTTTTCAGTTTAAGTTACTTGAATGTACTCTATTAGTGTTTTCTGCAGAGCTTTTCTACAGAAAATATTTGTTGTAATTCTACTATCATTATCTTTGACGATACTGCAATAGAGAAGTCCAAGAAGTTTTAATTTCCTCACTATGTTTCCAAAGGAAATCTTGTCTTTGCTAAAAACAAACAAGTCAGTGCATTTGTTTTTGTACTTTGAGTTTAAACCAAGTCAGCTCTAATTGCCTTGAGCTTAGTTTCATATCAATGAAATTGATACAATATTTGTGAACTACATGACGGACAACAGAGACCAACTTTAAATTAGTAAACTTCTTTTTTCTAAGAAAAGGCGACTTCAGAGACCCAAAGAAATGCTGGAGCTAGACAAATGTGATTTGTGTTTTACTAACTGAGTTCAAAATAATTTTGCTGTTTCGGATGTGCACATCATTCCAAGTCCATTTTTTTCCCTTGAGTCTCTAGATGATGTTGCCACGATAAGGAGAATGGATCACCAGACAGTGTATGAATGCAGTGGGGGTTCATACTCATAAAACTATGGGTGTATCACTAAAAGGCTGATAAATCACTTGAAAGTGGTTCCACCAGCTGTAACCTTGGAACACACTGAATTGTTAATTGCCAAGACTTATTTAAAGCTTCCAAATTTGTAGATTCAAAGCAAAATATACAATCATTTCAAGTCCAAATCTATTATGGGATGTGATTTAAGAATATTGTGCATGCATAAACAGCTTCTGCAATGTTTTCCACTGACTGAGGTTGAACAAAAGAGCAAAGGCTGGATTTGCCATTATGCATTAGCTTCCAGCTTTGTTAAACACAGGACCATATCTCCAGGATGGGCCAACATCTTATTGCCAGGTCAAGCTAACGCCACTACCCCCATCAAATTCTATGTCTTACTGTTAGCAAGAATAAAAACAAAATCTAGGCTTCAGCTCTGCAGTAACATGAAATGTATTTTTCTGTTTATGTCCACAAAAACAAAATTTATTTGTGATTGTTAAGGTATCTAGTCCTTGTGGTGTCCTGTCGATTCCTATTAAGTGGTAAGATTTCAACATAGGTACTGTATACACTTTGCAGAAGACAGTGTACAAGGAGATCTGCATTGTGCTTTTCCTGTTGGTGGTATATAAACAACACTCTAGAGTCTCTCTAGACATAGCAAGTCACCAAACACTTAAACTTTTCATGTCAGTGCTGTGCCATGGTCTTAATTCTTCTTCTTCAGAACTAAATAAAAGTTTAGTGATTATGTTTTCTTGCATGTGAAAAGCTTTGAGGTGGAAATATTATTA
>NW_008823336.1:0-1409 GCF_000699105.1 Pygoscelis adeliae | reverse complement strand
AACCTCAGATGCTGTGTAATATTGTCTGTAACTTTTTTATATTTGAGCTAATGTGCTAAACTGGAGCTTCAGCTTGTAGGTAGCTGGTTATGATTCTTATTCTGATACCCTTCATGGGATTTCAAGTGCATTATTCTGTCTCTTCAGGTTATACATAGTAAGAATTGCTCTTGAATTAATTCAAATACGTGATACAATACCGGTTTGAAAAAGGCGTGAGCGCTTCATGTTTAAGTAATGCAGAATTACTAAGTACTCTTTGGTATTAAAATAGCTACACTGTATATTTATGAAAACTAATTATAAATGAATACCTAATGGTATAGCCAAGCTCACTGGTCTTGCTCAGGAAGCAGGTAACTGAGCTTCTTTCATTAGTATCTTACTTCATCCAGACGTGGACAGGAGATTGCTACCTTACGGCGCATTCGCAACTTCTGAGTAAGAGCCGTTCATTTCTGCTCCCCACTGTTGCGTTCTCATTTGTATGTTTTTGGGCAAGGAGGGGTGGGGGGGTGTAGAAAAGTCAGGTGTAATCAACGATTGAGGAGAAAAACATATTCATTTAGTGCATAAACTATCAACATGGGAGGCCCTCAGCACTGGTTGTTATCACTACATTAGTTAAATACAAAGAACACTTGTTCTTTTCTTCAGTTCTAGGTTCAATAGGCTCCCCCCAGCACCCAACAGTAAGACAGCTGGCATATGAACATGATGAATGTACGTTCTTGATTTTCTCCTAGTATTTGTCCTTCATTTAGGCGGAGTTATTTTATCATTCATCTCTAATGGCACTCACTTCGCATAATGCTATACCAGTGTTTCTGTCATATTTACATATTATGTCACGTTTTCCTAAGTTCTCAAGTCTCTGCTCTTCCATTCTTTTTTCTTTTTTTTTTTCAGAAATGAAATTAAATGTCAGACTTAATGCAATATCACATTTTTCATGTTTTAAGAAGGGAACGTCAAAGTGAACGTTTTCAGAAGGCAAATCAACTTTCTTGCAGTTTTTTCAATTTCCATATAGGTATTAACTACATGCAGTGCACAATGTGGGAGAGCTAGTTACTATAAGAAGCTCATGCGTGAGGAACTCTCCCACGCTATGCCTATGCATTTCAGCACGTATTTAGTCAGCCTTATACCTAAGGTCTCTACTGAGCACAAATACATCAGAGAAGAAATTCCTGCAGTTATTTGCGGGCTGTGGATTTGTTATGGGCTTTAGAGGTCAGCCTGATACCAGGTGAGTGGGATGTGATTGGGGTAAACATCGGATAAAGTTGGTTGTGTTCCTTTCTGATTCCATGCTACAGTTCTCTGATCCTGTAGTTGTGCTGGTACAACTGTTTGCTGGACTGCATTATAAACCAGATCACTGAACTTATATATAAAAAAAAAAA
>NW_008823335.1:0-1406 GCF_000699105.1 Pygoscelis adeliae | reverse complement strand
AAACTTAAGAATGAACAAGGACAAAATTTCCTGCAGTGAATCAGAAGGCAGAACAAGTCCTCCAAAGAGGTGAAAATCTAGTCCTAGTTCACGCGTAAAGTCAACCTGAAAACGCTATGAGAAAAATCAGCCCTACGCTGGCAAAGAGACATCTTTGAAGAAATGACATTTTTTCATCCTGGCCATCGAGATTTTGATACTTCAGCATTTAGGTGATATTAAATTGATTGTCACAATCCATGCATATTAGTCTGTATGTTAAAAATATCAGAAGTTATGGGAAGAAGAGGAATATGAAAAGTATGAAAAAGCAAGGAAAGGTATTTACTATTAACAGACCGAATCTTACCCTGTAGGACAGTTTTGTATTTATAACCTGCGATATATCAGCCATCCGACACTAACACATTAGTCCATTAGACTCAGACTTTAGCTTACCTTTTACATTTTTAGATACATTTTAAAACCACAAAGTTGTTTGTTTTGCAAGGGTAGTTGATTCTGGTCCACTCACCGGCTCCACTCCGTCTAGTGCTCATTTCTGCAACATAGGTCCACTCGTTTGTATCAGCATCATGGCGTTCTACTGAACTAAGGCACTGACGTGACGCCCCATCGTAGCCACCGACAGCATACAGTTTACCTGGAAGGGTAACCCACAGAAACCGACCAATTCCTAATGCACACAGACTATATTGGTACCCAGGCTGAGGGGAAGTCATCATTCTCTGAATTAGCTACTAATCAGTAGCTGTCGTCAATCAGTGACCGAGTTTCTATTTTGTAAGTAGTTTAAGACAGTACAGTATAGTTCTTGTCATTTTTAGGATGTAAAAGGCAGCCAGTATCTAACAAGAACAATGTGAGCCGAAAGATTTTAAATTGCCTAGCTGAATAACAAAGGTACTTTACCCTGTTTTTAATTAAGAATTGTTCAAAAGCAAGCTAATTTGGGTATGTTCAACGTTGGAAGCTTGCAAATAGGCTTCCTAGAAATATCAAAAATTCGGATGAAAATTACTTGTACAGTCTGCATTTTCAGATCAGAAACGGCAGTGGCTCCTACGCAGTTAAAACACACACCTAAAACTGTTCTAAGACCCAAGCGCCAGCCCAGGTCTGCCTTTTGCAAGCGACATCCAGGCTGTTCACCACCAAGCTGACTCAAAAGTCAGCAGTTTTCCTGGCACTGTCCTTGAGATCATCCCCAGCGTGCAACCAGCAAAGTCAGCTCGATAACAGAGTTGACAATACTGCAGCCCTACATCACTAAAGACCGATTTATAAGGTCATCACTTCAGCAATCAGGCTCTCTAGCTTTGCTGACATGCGTAACCTAGAGCATGCGTGCTTAGCGAGCTTTTCCTCAGCTGGCCTCAGGCACAGTTGAATCTCTGAAAAAAAAA
>NW_008823334.1:0-1377 GCF_000699105.1 Pygoscelis adeliae | reverse complement strand
TTTTTTTTTTTTTCCCCCTGTCTGTAACTCCCGATGACATAACCTTGGAACATGTAGGTATATAAGGAGTGTGCGATGGAAACAGATGCCAGCATATAAGCAATCTGGCTTTCCTTGTGAGTGAACTCTGGCTTAGTATGTTCAGATAAAATCCTGGATCTATTAATGTAGTTTTGAAAAAGTCAGAATCTGAGAAATTTCAGTTCAAAATGGAAAATGAAAGCTATGGTCAGCTGTACAAAGATCAGAAGGGGTCTTCTAAGATCTTAGCTACAGTGATTCGTTGTTGTCCAAGAAGTGTAACAGCAGAGCCAAACGTATAAAGTTCTGCTTTTTCAGTAGTACAGAACTTCTTATATTCTCTTTTTAACCATGTGAAGTATTTGAATGCAAAGTAATTCAGAAAATATTGTACCTATCAAACTGTCCGTTAGACAAGATTGCATCATGCTAGAAGCAACTTTAAATACTGGGTGTTTAGACACATTGCATCTACTATTGTCCATGTCCAGAATTTATTTGTTGAATATTTGAAACAATTTCTCTGGAGTTTAAAAAAATGCAGCTTAGTTATTTTTCATTTAAACGTTGTATTTCTGTAGTAAAATGAAAGTAGTGCTGTTTCTGAGATACATCCAAGTATAAAAGCAGGTCTACACAGAGCAAATATTAATTGAACAAAGCAAAATTAAGTTAAGCGTGCCTGAAAGTATCTGTGGTTTCATTATTTAGATGGAACTTGATAGATCAGCTGATCCTCCTCCAGCACTTTGGGTTGCAACAACTAAATCCTCTGTGAATAAATGGGTAAGCGATATATTGTACACTCTGTGAATTCAGTTAAGTAGTCATGGGACTTGCAGTCTTGGTTTGGGAACTGTTGGACTGTTGCTTGCAATTTGACTGTGACTTGCTATGATCTGTAAGCTTTCTTTAAGAAAATCATAAAATGCTAATATTGAAATTGATCAAGACATTAAGCTTCGAATTACTTCCTTTGCTATCCATTTATGCTGCTTTTAGAAATTAATTACCTTACTCAGAACTGGATGATTAACATCTAAATAGCAGCATGAACTGGCAGTTGTTACTCACAGATAAAAGCAAAGTTTATAGGTTATTATGAATGTGTCATTATTTTGTTTCTTTAGACTTTGAAGGGAATTCATAATTTTAGAGCATCTGGAGATTATGATAATGATTGTACCAATCCTATACCACCCCTGTGTACACAGCCTGACCAAGTTATAAAAGGTAAACAGCTGTTTTCCAGAGTACCTTATAAAATGTCTTATCGTTAGACAGTCTTAAAGATCTACCATTTCTGCTGAAGTTTTTGGGTACTTGATACTATGATTTCAACCAAAACAAAGACAA
>NW_008823333.1:0-1415 GCF_000699105.1 Pygoscelis adeliae | reverse complement strand
AAAGAGTTTGAAGTCTAAATGCTTTAAGGGAAATTCCTGATAGGTGAACACCGTTCCTGTTTTGCTGTTGTCCCTAATTTCCTGTTGCCAAATGTGTCTGGCAGAGAATTACAGTCCTAAACCACCGAGCAAGAAGTGGAGGAAAGGCACGGCAGGCACCGACCACGGCACCAAGCGGCGTGGCGGTGTGCAGGGAAGGGGCACTGAACAAGTGATGTGGCGGTGTGCAGGGTGACGAAGGGGCCGATGGTGCCCTCTTCCAGCCCCCCGCTGGCACAGCACCCTGATCCTGCTGTGAGCCCCCCGCACCTCCCTGCCGCAGCCAGGAGAGAACGGGGTCCCTGCTAAGGGGTCCCCGCTAATTCCTTAACTTCCCTGCAAAACTGTTGCAAACCCCGTCTCCCGAGGCAGCTCTTTGTACCTGTGTTGATGTCATGCCATACCAGTGCTTTTCATGGCTTATTAATTAACTTCCACCAACTCCTGGGAACACCTAGCCACTCCCTTTGTTCTCACCTGTCCCAGCCATTTATAGCACCGATGGGATGCTAGAAATAGTGATGCGTACAGTAAGAGCCGGAGGAGCCCGTGGACAAAAGGAGTATTGGAGTCAATTTGCAAAGGAGATATTTTCTAGCTCGCAGCAGTGAGGCAGCATGAAAAGCCCTGGGTACGCTTCAAGGTAAGGGGAGAGGGAGGTGCACGCTACGGGTGCAGAATTGAAACACGGTTTGTAGAAAGGTCTGCTCCAGGTAATCCCTGTAAATTATTAATAACCTATAGAGTTAGTTATGGTTTGCTCCAGGGTAGAGATTAATTTTGCCGTGAATGCTTCTTCCCTGTATTCCAGGTCTTTTAATTTGAAAGAACCTTGTTAGGTCGACACAGAGGTCTGTTACTTTCAGCTTAAGCCAAATGAACAAGAAGGTTGTCCCAAGCCTTAAAGCATCTGTCGCGGCACCTCCAAGTGCGACCTGAGAGGTAGTTTTCCGTGTTTTCTTCCTGGCTGGGAGATGGCAACGGCGCAGGTTGGAAAGCGAGCTGAAAGGCGAGCTGAACCTCTGGTGCCAGCCCTGCTGACAGCTCCGCAAGTTTTTTGGCTTCTTAGGGAGAATGTTGTGTCTTAGCAATCGCCTCCCAAGTGCTTCCTCAAAGGGCTCCCAGGCTGGTTGCACGTCTTGCGTGCTTAGGTAACTTTCGTGTGACGTTTGAATTGTGGCTTTCTCTCTCTCGCACTTTGCTTTGCAAAAGACTGTATTAATGGGGTAAAAAAGTAGATGATGGCTCTGATTGTACCCTGTGACTCTCGGCTACATCGGGCTTCATGCATCCCAGGTGAAATGCTTCCTCGCTGTCGTGCAAGGAAGGAGGAAATCACTGCAGCCATGATCCCGTGTGTCATGCCCGCCACACTC
>NW_008823332.1:0-1414 GCF_000699105.1 Pygoscelis adeliae | reverse complement strand
TGCTCCTAGCCAGCACCAAGTCCCATGTATTTTCCTCTCCAAGAGGGTCTGGGAAGTTTCAGGTTGGCAAAACTCCACTTGGATTTCTTTCCCAGCAAAATCTCACGAGTAGCTTCGGTATGGTCAAGAGGCAGAAGCTTCCCAGTGCCTTATGCCACCGGTGCCTTTCTCATTCCTTGCAATCGGGCTCTCCCCGGCTGTCCGCTGGGACTCCAGCAGCATTTGTGCAGTGTGGCAGCTCCAGTCAGCCTGGCACCTTCACAAAGGAAAAGACCGGCCGGTCATCCCAGTGCTGACACTGGTGCAGACACCCCTGGCAGACCTGCGTGTCACACTGAGAAGCTCAGTTCTCTTATTTGCCTTTCCCCATGTCAGATGCTCCCAAATCGGTCTTCATCCACACACATAAATCGGACAGCCCACCTGCGCAAGGTCTTGTCTGTGCTGAGGGTTGGTGATAGAGATGTTTCATTTAGCACCTATGACTTCTTCTGCCCGTAGAAGCACTGAAATTTCCATCTAGTCCACAGAGATGATTTTCAATTTTTTAAAATGGAAAAGAACCAATATTCTGTTGTTAAATATGGGCCACGCTTGGTGTGAAACACAGATTCAAAATGCTTATGATTTTTGTTTGTGAACACCCCAAATTTCCTTTTTAGGCTTAACACCTTTTTCCAGCCCTAATGCACACAGGAATGTTGAGAATAAGCTTCTCCCTTTCGCTCGTGCGGCCTCTTATGTAAAAGCATACTGAATTGTACGACCAAAGGAACTAAGGAACATCCTTTCCGCCTCAGCTAATACAATTGATTTTTCCACTCATTGCACTACATTCTCAAGTGTGTGACACTGAGAGATTGGAAAAGAGGCATGCGCTTGCCCCTTTTATGACAAAATCACCTGTGTCAGCATCATCTCTCCTCACAAGTAAGTTAAAACCATTAGACAGGAAAACTGATGAAATTAACTACTCCTACTGTTTGGAGCCAAGGTATGTAGGTACATCTGCAACAGCAAAAGGTTCTGTGAATTATATACAGATTTAATCCCTTTGTTGTGCACGTGGCTGCTCTTATTTTTATTTCTATAATTTGTTTTTTTGGGTAGCTAATAAAATAGATTTTTCCCTAGGTAGTGTATGGGTCGCACCTACAACATGTAGCTATAAAATACTAGGAGGCTTTACAACAATTTCTAAACATGACAATGAAAGGAACAGAGTGATGCCTGTTAGTATTGACTGAGAAGAATAGTTGTTACATGCGAAAAATTATTTTCATTAAAGGTGGTTGTCTTTTCTCTTGGCTGATTCAGACCCAAGACTTTTATCCAGAAACTATCTAGAATTATCTCTGTGAACTGAAGAAGGAAAGCAAAGGGGTTATTTTTCATTAGAATTAATGGGGGGGTG
>NW_008823331.1:0-1412 GCF_000699105.1 Pygoscelis adeliae | reverse complement strand
GGGGGGGGGGGGGGGCAGCAGCAGCAGCACCTCCTTTTGCATGTATCTTAGAAGAAGCAAATGAGTCTTGTTAGGTCCTAAACTTTCTAGAAGAGAGACTTCCAGCTGATGCAAATGGCAGTGGCTGAAGGGGCCTGCTGGCAGACGTGAGACATCTGGCTAAGCTCTGGAGAGGAGCAGGATTTCCAGCATGCTTCCTCTGATACATCTCGGTGACTTCCCTCTGAGCATTTGGATTTTTTTAGCTCTGTTTCTGGATGATCTAGAAGACCTAGGCATGGGCATGTAAAGTGTGAGAGTGAGCAGGTGCCTGAATTTAGCTGCTGTCTTCTGGAGCTGATGCTGTGAAATGGGAAAGTAGATGGTGAGAGGCTGGGACAACTGCATTTAAGCTCTGTTTCCATGAAAATGAGCTCCTCTGTCTCCCTGGTAGATGACCATCAAGGCCACTTCTACACTCCCTTTCACTGAAAGAAATCCCTTTTTTTTTGAGAAATACAGATACTGAAAAATCATCCATTTGTCACCTGCATTCCACTTAGATACCTTTCACTTGCAGTCAGACTCTGTCAATGCTCCATGCATGGCATGGCTGGTCTGCTCATGCCGCACCTCACAGCAGTCTGTGCTCCTTGGAGCAGAGGTAGTGCTCAAGGCTGCCCTGCTGAGGCAGAAAAACCTCTCATTTCAGGCTCCAGAATCTCAGCTTTCATTTAAAGCCAACAGAATAAGATGCTGGAAAGCATGTCTTCGTTACAATTGTGAAGGAAATCTTTCAAGGAGGAAAGCCATCTTAAGAAGCTCAGAGACGTCTGCTGGAGCTGAAACAATTGTGATGGAAATTGTCTGCACTGCTGAGCTGACTTGTGGTGGCTTCATTTACACCATTGTTGAGTACCATGAGATCAAAATCTGTTTTGAAGGAAAGGCAATGCCACATCATGAAAATAAGCACAATGGTTTATTTTGTGATCACCTTCTCTGTTTTTCCCATGGCACTGAAGTTGGGGAATGGAGGATAGGAGGGCAGGTGGAGCTGAAGGACATGTGAACCCTACTAAAGGTAGCTAGACAAATTGCAACCTTTGATCAAGCTGTTCAATAGGTTTGTTGCATAAGATAGCATAAACATCTTAAAACAGAAATGTTTGCAGACGCCACTAATTTGCAACTCCTGTGATCTGGATGTCTAGTGGAGTACATCTGGAGCCAGATTTGAAGAGGCATGGAGCACTTGCAAGTGAAATGAAGGTCAGTAGGTGTCCAGGGCTGCAGGCATTTGGAATGAGCAGCATCAGAGAGCTGAAATATCTTGCTCTCCAATCCTGTATCTTGCTGTTGGCCCTTTATAGCCATACAATTTTTCTATCTGATTTTTCGAACTATACAATCATAGAATCATAGAATCATTA
>NW_008823330.1:0-1413 GCF_000699105.1 Pygoscelis adeliae | reverse complement strand
TCACACCATAGTAGAAAAAATAAGTGGTTTGTTTTCAAGCCTTTTTCGTTTCTTTAGTTGGGTACCACGAATGTGCATCTGAAAAGAACTTTTTCTCTTTGTAACACAGGCTGAGGCCAAAGCACGTCTTATCCCTTGAAATAGCCATTGGTATCAAGCTGTCAAGTCACTACCTGCAGTCAGACAGAGCCAAACTAAAAGGTTAGAACTTCATCTTACATATTAAATCTTTGGTGAACTTTCAGTGGGACCCTCTGTCTTTCCTCTACTTTTTTGCATTGCATTCATATATGTCTTTCACAATGCCGATGGCAAATTTATCAGAACATCCGCCGGGCTGCAATAAGCTCCAGGGGCTCCACAGCTAAAATTGCAAAGGAGCTTTTCATTCCTCTGCCAAGTCCACACGTGTAGGCATGGCATACGTAGGCTTATCCCGTGATGTTTATAAAAAAAAAATATCAATTTAAAAATATTTAAACTTCTTGGAAAAGTCAAAATTGAAGTTAAAAGTAATGATGAATAATGGTATGGTAATGGTAACAGACTGTAAATGTACATTGGGGGATATAAAACGCTCGAGCTGCTGCTATAAATCTAGGGAGAGCAAGTGACCTAATAAGTGCAAATTGGTGCCTAACCTATCCCGCTCGCACTGCTTGTAGGGTTTGAACTTAAAATCCGCAGTGCTAAAAAGGATCATTGCTACTATTTAAGCTAAAAGAGTAGTTTTGATGCCAGATCTTTCCTAGTTTGTGGACAAGCCACTGAGGCACATCTGCACCTTCCTAGATACTCTTTAAACAGTGACAATTCAAAAGATCCCTGTCACTGGCAAGACAAGCCCTGCCTCGGCTCAAGCCCTGGTCCTTCGCTGCTCCTGTGTTGGAGCAGAAAACAGGTGGTATTTAAACCTCCCTGGCTTTTTGTTTCCACATATACATTTTGCTTGATGAAAACATGGAACAGTTTTCTCATTGGCATATTGAAATGTACTTATTTTGTGATTAAACCAAGCCCATAGTCATGAGGCTGTGACACATTAAGGCCTAGTATTGCAGTCTTGGTTAATTTTTACTGGTTTCTTTCACGAGAAATGTTGAACCCAGATTTTCACTGTAACCACGCTTGTCTGAATCAGGAGTCTGAGTCACGAGTTTGTCTGACATCTTTGTCATGGCAAAATCTGCAGTCCATCTGGAGACCTAAGGGCCCAGGGAGATTGAGTGCTTAAGGGCATGTAATTGGAAATAATAGGGAAATTTGGAAAAGGAGATGGGAGAGCGTGGTTTTTCTGATACATTACTTCCCTGGTCATGTATCTTTGTAGATTTATTTTGTTTTTTAAACCTAATAGAAACTCCTTTCCAGTCTGAGATTCTCCTAACGTGCTGAGATTCTTTTGTCGGAGGA
>NW_008823329.1:0-1410 GCF_000699105.1 Pygoscelis adeliae | reverse complement strand
AGTAAACTCTGAACAAACAATTGAAATAATTTTACCATCGTTCACATGCGAATTTTCTGTTTCTAGGCATTCTGCTGAGATGCAAAAATGTTTTTCTTTGGGCTGACATAAAAAAGGAATCAACTTACATTTTAAGTGTAGACCATAATTTATAAGCACAGTGCTTCATGTGTCAATGTTTATTTCATCTTTAATCAGATTTCCCTTATCACTGATTCTTTTTTCTTCTGTCTCCTATTCTGTCTTTTGGATTTTGTTTTGTTTTCCTTGGCATTTACTTTACCTTGCAGAGCTTATATTATTCCTCTTAAATCTCAAAAATGTTAAGCTCATTTCATTCACCACTTCTGGCTAAAGTAGCTGCTTCTGAATCTCTTCTGGTCTCCTTGACAACATGATTCCCACTTCCTATTAACTTCCTTCTATTCTGCAGGAAAAATTCTAACAGAATTTTAAATCCTGTATGATGAAGGGTAGTATGAGAGCTTTGTTAAATGCTGTGCGATAAATAGTTTACAAGTGCAGTAACTTTTATAGTCTTGATTTCTTCTGCCATAAACATTTAATGAAGAGAGCAGGAGAATTGCATTTGAGCTGGGAATCTTTATGGGTTCAGGGATAGCAAATGGCACTCTAGTAGGGGTCTAAGTTCTTAAGAGCCCATCAGACTCATGCACTTATACACCTTAACATTGATAATAATTTTTGATGTTCTTTTCTTGCTTAAGATAAATGATGTGTAATTGTTTGGGAGGAGTGACAACTTTCCAGTTTCCTAATGCATTTTTTTTCCATAAATTCTAGTGATCTAGGTTTATACTTCAGGTTAGAACATTACGGTACAGAATGATTGGTTGTGGAGTTACTTTATTTCTCTAATTTGTGTTTTCTAGATCAAGCTAATGCCTCCAGCTCCAAATGATGACCTGGCTTCTCTGAGTGAGCTGACAGACAGCAGCCTGCTTTATGAGATTCAGAAGCGTTTCAATAATAATCAGATATATGTGAGTTGCTACTCACCTATCAACAGTAAGCTTTCAAGAAAGAGCAAGTGAGAGAATAGGAAAAATAGGATTACTATCATAAGTACTGGACAGTAACCTGCCCCAGATTCATGACTAATATTTAAATGGATCAGGACATATGTGTGCAATTTCTCAAGTTTATATGGGAAAAGCAGAGATAAAAAATGGAATAACATTTCACATAGTTTTGGATAAAATTTTTGTGTGTCTATTTCAGAGAACAAGTGTATTGGTAAAAATTGACAGGCACGTGTAATCTTCCCTCTCAAACTACCAAAAGATCCTTCCATCTTTAACATTATGTTAACTTATTTTTAATAGAACACATGATTACTGGAAAGGTAAAAGAAACTTAGATTTAAAAAGCTTAGAAGTCAGCATAGGA
>NW_008823328.1:0-1388 GCF_000699105.1 Pygoscelis adeliae | reverse complement strand
TTTTATTTTCAGTGCTTGACAAGCCAATTTTATGTCAGTTCAATGAAATGTTTTAAAACGAAATAATTTTTCATTTTAAAAAAGAATTCTTAGACACGAAGTGCTAGGAAATTCTGTAGCTGTTTTTCCTATCATTCTCCTTGAGATTCAGAATTCAGTTCCCTGCTAATTTTGCCTCTAAAGAGCTTTGAAATCCAACAGCACCTCGATCACGAGCTCTCTCTTCTTAAGCCTTCTGTATATTGTAACCATTGGTGTTACAAAGGCAGCTGCTATGCTGATCAGTGGTGAAGCTGTAAATACTGAGCCCCAGAAGCCAGTTTCAGAGTCCTATCTGTGGCTGCTATTGGTCTGAGAGGGGAATACATTGCAACACCGGGCTGGCAAGAGGAGAACTCTCTAAACAAGTGTAACGTGCAAAAAACTAATCATGGCATGAAGTATTTAATTTCAAGAGAAACCCTGTGGTAGCCTGGTTACTGAGAAACTTAATATTGATAGCCAGTAATTCGAAGAGGGGTTTGTTTGTTTGTTTGACATATACACCAAATAGCAATTTTGTTCTAAATATTCGGAGATATACGTTAAGATTGCTTTCCAGGCACGCTGGGAAAGGTAACGCAGAAAACAGTTGCTGAATAACAGGCTGCCAATGCAACGCTAGCAAGAACGTGCCGGAATTGCTCCCGTAATTATTTTGTGTTTAAGTTAGTAGTTGTGAACTCCTTGGAAGCTGCTGGGGTACTGAAGAGTCAGAAGATCCGCCTGACCCCTCCCCTGGGCCTTCCTTTGCTTTCATGTTTTGTTACGCCTGTGTGACGTGAATTCCTCCCACCTCCATTCCAGGCTGCCCCACGTCGCCATCCCGTCGGGCCCAACGGGCACCTCCCGGCGCTGTGCAGGCCTGTGCACAGGTGCAAAGCCCCGTTCCCGCCTTATCAGGCTGCGGCACGGTGACGGGCAGAGACGGGAACGTAGACAGTCGCTGCTTTCTCACAAGTATTTGGAGCACAATGGCATAATTCTGTCTAAAAAAACCTGCTAAATTGAACACTTTCTCAAACTAGGTTCTAATATCAATATTATTATAAAAACAAAAAGTTAAAAAGTAAATAGTCAGCATTTGTTTAACATTAAATGGCTATCCACAAAAGAAGAAAATTTTCCATTAGTTAGTAGCAAACTTGTTTAAAGGAATTAAATCCTTAGAAGAGATAATTTCTAATGATTTCCAATAATTAAAAGTGTGTTTGAGAGTCCAGAAGTTGTTTGTTTGTTTTAATGGAAGACTTTGAAAACTCTAATTTATGAACTTAAATGGAAGTTACTAAATGAAAACATAACCTTCTCATAATAACAAATACTAATACTGGTGCTGAAAAAAACCC
>NW_008823327.1:0-1380 GCF_000699105.1 Pygoscelis adeliae | reverse complement strand
TTTTTTTCTATTTTGAAAGCAACTAATGCTAGCAGCTTGAATTTATCTCAGCAGGCATTAACTGTAAAACCAAGTGGCAGTGCTTAATACCTTCACTTTAACTGTTTCACTGTTGATCGTTTTGGCAGCCACAGTAAACCAATGATTACCAAAACCTTACACTATTATTCAATATAAGTAGAGATATTAAGATAAGAGCTAATTCCGCTCAGTTTTACTGTATCAAGATATGATCAGGTACAGCCTTTGAAATGAATGTTAGATCTGTACCTCCCCAACAGAGGAGAGAGGGGAGGTGTTTCTTTTCCCAGGTACAGCATTTGCCTTTGCCACCTGCGTGCCAAACATGGAAACCGATTGCTACAGTCTTTGTGCGCTGAAAGACTCCCCTAATGAGCTGTCAAAGCCTGCAGCTTCCCTCCCTTCCTTTTTTGCCACAACAGTTTGGATTTCATATTCTCCATTTAAAAATCTGCAGGACCCAAAAACTCTGGGCATTTCATCAATTCTGCAAGCAAATATGCCATGCTATCCAACTTGAGAAATAGGAAACAAAGCCATGTTACCTATAATGGGCATTGATAGCCTTGGGAAGACATTTTACAGGAGCAGCATGGCACAGCCCTGGGACACATGCAGAATCCAACTGTTACACAAAATATGGATCCTGTCCTTCCCTCCTTCCTTTCGAGAGTATTTGAGTAAGGTATTACTTTTCCTTCTCTGACACCACAGTCATGCATCCTCTGTGTTCACACATCAAGAAACTCTGTCCTATCTTATGCAAGAGTGGAGAAGGAAAGTTTGATTTTTAGCACATAGGAAAAGGAACAACTGTTAAATGAAACAGCCTCCGGTGACCTAATTCAAGAAAGCTTTGTCAGGTGATAATCTTTCTCACCCTTTATATGTCATTCCCTGAAGCACATAAGTGTTCAAAACAGTTTAAAAACATTCAGAAATGTGAGAGAAATAGCTGTCCTCCTGTGCAGCTCTGGCAAAGATTAGAATTCCCAATATAGTCACTGGTTGCAAAAGTGCTCTTAAGCTGCTGTTTCACTGGGTTTACGTCTGAGTGCCACTAATCAAATTAACTGTGATGGCTGCAGTAAGCTGTTTATAGAGATGAAAGACCTACCAAAAGAAGTTTCTGTTACAGCTTATGAAGCTGAATACTGTTAAGCACATAAACACCCACTGCACGGAAAATCTTTACTTTTATTCTTTCTGCTATTCCTCACTAGAGGGTCAAGAGTACTTAAGTGTTCTTGTTAAGTCTTGCACAAGCCCAAAACCCCTCTTCCCATCGTACAACTGAGGTTTTTTTTCCCTTGAAACAAAAAAGCATTTATTTTTGTTGTCTCTCTTAAAAAAAAAAAA
>NW_008823326.1:0-1402 GCF_000699105.1 Pygoscelis adeliae | reverse complement strand
TGCTGGCTGGGGTTAAACCATGACACTGTACCAGAAGATACGCAGAATAATCTACAGAGCTTAGTCAATTTACTAATGTTTCTTTTTTCACTTTAATAATGTACAAAGAGGAAAGATGTAGGTCATGATATCCAACTGAGCACTGTATAGCACTTTGCACAGATATGGGGAGGATTAGCATTAGAATAGTATAGTTTGTGATAGCAGGGCAGAATATAGATAGTGGGCAGATGAAAGAAGATGACTGAATAGCAGCTAATCTTGCCCTTGTTTTGAACAGATGCTTCATAATCAAGTATATGAACGGTCTACACAAGCCTTCAGTCTTCCTAATTCCTTTTCTGCCATAGTGTCATTGTGATTACCTACCTACAAAACCCTACAGTCTCTGAGAGAGAATTGTCTTAAGAATAGAGTAGGAGCATACTGTTTGCCCTACTGAGCAAACTGTTAGAAACAAACTGGTTTGTTTCTAACCAGTCCATAATGCCAGGGACAGAAAAAAAGTTGATCTAATATGCTCTGTTGTCCTGGATGTCTCCACCTTCCTCACCTGAATCTACAAATATTCTTGTAGTGCTGTCTTATGCACTTTAAACTGCCATTACCTGTAACCTGTTGGCTGAATAGTACAATCCAAAAGGATACCAGTGAGAGCTATGACATAGAAAATAAGCTAGTGAGAATAAAATCCATTTACAAAACAGATTTCTGATAAAGTTGCAAAAAACATTGCCTGAAAAAAAATTTAGAAATCTCTCTGCCTGCAAGAAAATAACGTTAAAAAAATGCAAGTTTACCTGCAATGTTTGTTAGCTGAAGAAATGTCATTGTTGAAGAAAATATCTTCAGTGTTCTGGTCAGAAGGAAAGCACCTATTACACATTTAGGTGGCAGAACTCCCATAGCAAATTAGAATTCTAAAATTAGGAACAAATGGTCCGCTTGACTGTTTCTAATTGAAGATTATTAACTTCTGGGACTGCTTTTCCTTTTGAAATTATGACCTCTGCTGCTGAGAACTTTATTTATGAAGGGAACAACTAGATCCCCTGTTAAGGACATAGGAAAGTGAATAACCAGGCAAACATTCATAACGTACAGTCCATTGTGGAGCATTCCTTAGAAAATCAGGCCTCAAGTGTCTAATTAAAGCAATCTGTGAAAGCCCTTAGCTTAGAGCTCATGGAATTCTATGGAAGAAATCCAGACTGGTTCAACCACTATTAAGCAGTAACTGTAAATCACAGATTATTAAATGACTGCTCTAGATACTGCTTTTAGTGTTCGTGACACCCAAGCAGACATCAAATCTGGAAGAAATCAAGTGTTTTATCCATGTTCTCTCACTTTACTGTTTTAGGAATGTAAATTTTTCCCTACTGCTATATTGAAAGACGTT
>NW_008823325.1:0-1374 GCF_000699105.1 Pygoscelis adeliae | reverse complement strand
AAAAAGCTTTAAAAAGCTTTAAAAGAAAGAAAATCGTCAGTGACCGCTGCCGGACACAGTCACAGGTATTCCTCCTGGGCTTTCTGCTCACTCAGGTGCCAGTGGTACACGAGGCTGGCTGAAGCCCTTGGAGGGGCAATAGCAACAGTTAAACCAGAATGAAGAAAAAAAAAGTGGAAGAAAGCAAAAATTGCAACATTTCCTCCTCTTTCTGTGCATGTTTCGGTGCGTTATGGAAGCTCACATTTTTCAAACGCCTCAACTGCAAATTGCCCCTTGTTGCAAGCTTTTCCCCTTCATCGCCTTTCTTTCTCTGCCTTCGTTTCCCCATCTGTAAAGCGTGTAATAGATCTGACCCTCCTGGCAGGAGCAGCGTGTCTGTATGGCACAGGGGGAAGCGTGGACACATGTGAAGCACCACCATGCACTGTTAGCACAGCCCCTCATCAGGGAGGTGAGCGGAAAGGCTCTGCAGCTGCTCAGGTTTGCTCTGCACAGCAGTCCTGCGGGCATACTACAACAAGACTGCCTTCTGCCATTTGCCAGCAAGCACGCTCTGCCCAGCAGCAGGGGCTCACTCCGGGGGAGCCCTTTCCCGGCAGCCTTGACCCTTCCCTTGCTGCCTGCTGTCTCTGTGGTCTCCATTTAGCTCCTGCCAAGGCCAAATGCGAGAAGCTCTATATACCTTGCCAGCGCCTTCTCCCAGGAAAAGTCCTGGTCCCTTGCCCTCCGCTGCTGGATCTCCTGACAGTGGAAGTCTTTGCATAGGCATACAGGATGCACGCCTGAGCCAGGAGGGACCCCATGCTCTCCTTCCTGCCTTTTAAAGCCAGCTCTCGATGTCCAGGCAGGAGCAAGCCAGGCTGGCTGTGCATCCCATCCTCCATCCTTTCTGGCCCCGGGGGCAGTCTAAGGGGAAGGGTTGCTCCCAGGGTTCCCAAATGGCTCAGCTTCATCTCCCAGCGGCTCCCTGGCTGATGCAGTTGGTTATCCTTGAAAGTCCTTGCAGCTGTCGAGTCTTTCATTTGCTCTGGAGCCAGGATAATTGGTGTGCTCCAGGTCCAAAATAGTTTAAGACAACTGCCTCGTGTCCACCTAAAAGCCACCCTGCAGGTTCTTGCAGACAGCCCCCAGCAGCTGGCTAGTGTTTACACGCGCTATTTAACAGCTGTATTTCGGAAAGGGAGAAGGGACTCCTGTAACGTGTACAGTTGTCTCAACTGCCTTGGAAAAAAACAGCATGCTATCTGTCCTGGCTTGACTGAAAATGCCCTCAGCCAGTGCTAACTGTGCCAATACCATAATTACGTCGTCTTCCTTGTTCTGAGGTAACCGGGAGCTGTTTTTTATAGGCGATAATAACAGTGCTTCTTT
>NW_008823324.1:0-1375 GCF_000699105.1 Pygoscelis adeliae | reverse complement strand
CCCCATTTACAACGCATATCAGTGTATTATTGTGAACAAATGCCAGCCAAAGGCATGAAACCCTTTCCTCGGCTTGGTGGAATATCAATAACATTATAAGATTCTGTGTTAGGAAAAGCCAGGTTTATTTACGTCTTGATCAACTAGTCTTCAAACACACCGAACGAGTCTTCTAAGAAATCACTAAAACTAGAGAAATGAAAATAATCACGGTTCATGTTACAGGGAAATAAAATTATTAGTTTAAGGAAATATCTCCCCAAGTGCACCTGTTATCAAAAGGAAATGGTAAGTTTGCCATGCAAACAAAGACAACAATTAGCTGAGCAAATCACGCTATGACTTAAATGAGGATTGTAGGAGCATCTGTCATAAGTATGCCAGAATATATTCTGAAGTATATTAGTTTGGGGTTGTTTTTCTTAAAAAATAGCCAGAAAGGTGGGGGTTTTTTGAAAACAAATGAAAGCAGATGTGAGAATTGAAACTAACATTGATTTCAACTGCAGATAAAAGTGATGTTGGATTACCCAGCACATGGAGAAAGTTACACCAGAAGCTGCTCTGAAAGATCCAACTTCTAGAGGGGAGAGGAGCAATTTGAGCCGTTTACGTGACCAGTTACATAAATTGATGATGCAGAAATTATACTCATTTAAACTCCAGAAGCATATTTTTGCTATAATCAGCTATTGCACTTTCTTGAGAGCCTTTTATTACACTATCTGTGTTTCTTCAATCTTGCTTTATGTCCCTGACTCATATGTATTTAGCAATTTTAATTAACAGCAACAGAAGAAGTGGTTTATTCGCAGGGAAAAAACGGCCATCATACTCCCAAACCAACCACCAGCTTAACTATCAAAATACTTCTGGTTACAGCTGGTTACTAACACCACCATTTTTGCGCACACCTGTCTATTTCACCATGCTATAAAGCATTAACAGTTTATTGCCATGGCACATTTACTTTCCCAACATTGCAGATGGCTGCAAGGACAGTGGGATTTCTTCCGGAGGGCTGCTGGACTGACCATCTGCTGCTGTGATCAAAAGGGACTGAAAATCAGGTCACTTAATGGGAATCCAGCACAGGAAGTCAGATGCCACCACTCAGAACACAACTGTTCAGAGGGCAATGGCAATATATCATCTGCCACCATACCTGGGAATGTATGAGCAGTGAGGTATCTTGAAGATATTATCAGAACCGGAGAAAAGGTCACGGTACCCCACAGGAAGATCTGATATGACCCAGAGCAAAACTCAACCCTGAGTTAAGCAGCTGCTTTCCATTACAAGGTTTTTGGGTCTTCCCTGAAGCATTAGGATAATGTTCTCTGCTGGAAATGCAATGACTCTGGATTAGACAATG
>NW_008823323.1:0-1377 GCF_000699105.1 Pygoscelis adeliae | reverse complement strand
TTTTTTTTTTTAAATGAAAATCTAAATAAACACAGTAAAAGTAGGTTAGTTCGTAAACCGTGAAGAATGCAAACAATGCAGCCAGGACAATATCGCTAACTTTAATTCATATCTACACATTGACCCTTCAGAACTGCCTGGCTTACAGCATTTGCAGAGCTGCGGACCTCAGCTCTTGTTTAATGATTCATTATCTCCCATTACTTCTCCCCAGACCCAGAAGAACCACGTCTGGTGTGCAGTTCTTGGCCTGATTACAACCATTTCATGAATGACATGAACACCATTCTACAAGCCATTTACAACCCCCATTAAAATATACACAGCCATGACTACAGTCACCTTAGATCATTTTCCATTATAAAGTGCATGTGAAGAACATGGTTTTAGCAGCGTGCTGCAGAAATCTCCAGTCCCCAATGATGCCGTTTCCCCAGAAAGAGAAAGGCCTAGATAAATGCCTTTCTCGTTATTTCAAGAGGCTTTGGGTTAGCCCATATTTGACTGAAGGTTGTTGTAGGTACAAGAAGTGGGCTGAAACCACAGTGCGTTAGAAGTACAAACGTGAGGTCACCACTTAGAAATGTGTTAGCTGGTAACCTCTGGGATTCTTTAATAAATCACTCCATTACTCACTATTTAAACCAGAATAGATGAATGACGCTTCTTATTTGTCATTAAACACTCATTAAAGTAAACAACCTTTAATGAAGTTCTGATTAATGATTATTGCATGGAGGAAAAGTGATATAAGTAGATAAATAATTATGGTGGAAGCCTTTGTCTCACTAAAGTCAATGAAGAAGAATTTAATTGATTAGGTACCTATGGCCTCAAAGAGACAACAATTTCACACCCCCTGTGTTATTAGTGAACAACATTTCACAGTGTGGTAAGCAATATATTGCTTATTATCTTCTACCTGGCTGAAAAACCACTGCAAGATATGTAAATAAGGAAGCATTGAAATAGTTTACCAATTTAATTTTTTTTTTCTGTGCACTCTTCTGAGGGGACGGATATATTTACTAGAATCTGTAATTTGCTTTCGATGGAGCAGTTCCTATTAAAAATGCAGATGAGTTGAAACTAAAAAAAACCTACCCTACAGAAATATGTCACCTGGAATGACAGTTTCAAAATGGGAAAAAAATCACAACACTTCCTTCAATAGTTTTGAATTATTGCATAAGAATTTTTTGCCATTAAATTGAAAGAACATATGCAAATATTTAGCATATCATCACAATATTATATGTATTTCATGCAAACATGATAAAATTAATTAAAACCTTACAAGGCTATCTTTTAAAATTTGTTTCAGTTTTGATATTGACAGGTACAGGTCATTTGAGGTTTTTTGGAACATCTTGAGGG
>NW_008823322.1:0-1389 GCF_000699105.1 Pygoscelis adeliae | reverse complement strand
TCACACTCCACTTCCTTGCATTCCCTTATCTGTCATTTCTGACTGCTTAGGGAAGGAAGAGACTTGGTGCAGCGGGAAAAAACAGACAAGTATCAGAAAGGGAACTGACATCAGCTTAGTGCTTCATGTAGTTTAAATGTTCCTGAGTTTGGCTGAGAGCATCGAGAAGTTGCTTCTATAGCGTGTAGGTGCAACGAATGTTTGCATTGCCAAGTGCAATGAAGATGGATGGGTGTTGCACAGATTTCAGATGATCATGGCCTGCATAGAGACCGTCTGTATTTGAACCATGAGTTTATGCCATTCCACTAACAGCTGGGGAGAAAAAATATGCGACAGTTGGAAAAAAAAGACAGACTGTTAATTTTTTTAATTAACCTTTCTCATTACACTACTGATAAAGAATAAATGATAGTTTTTTCATTGAGGACTATCAGGTCTCTGGCATCTGTAGGCTGTCTCTGTATAGAACAGTTGAACTCTTGCGTAGAAGTTAAGGTCTGCTTAGCATATTTGTTGATCAGATGAGCAATTATTTCTGTCATAAGATTTTAGGAGTATATGTAGTCCAGCTACAGTTGTAGGATCACTTAGTAACATCATTTATGCTCTGAAGTACAAAGTGGTTCCTTGCTGTTTTCTGTAACGGTGGTGCCAGGCATTCATGGGGAGCCAAGGAGTCATAAAAAGCTCTGTACCTTGGTGCGGGGCCCACCCTTGGGCTTCCCGGGCACTTTCTGCAAAACACCTGAGGCTGTAGCTCCTTTCTTACTGCAGGTGTTTCGCTACGGATGGCTCCAACACTATATGCTTCATCTGTCAGTTGCCTGGCAGATACCAGGTGCGGTTTTTCACCTTGCTATTTTTGTTGCCTGAATGGAAAAGAAATGAAATTGTTGTGTTAGTGCCTTTTTGGTACAGTAATGTCAATTCTGTGTATACAGAGACAGAACTGAACACTTGAATTAGTCTTTAATCAGTGTTGCACCTTTATATGTCAGTTTTATGTTTTAAAATGAATACTGTTGACTCACGTTTTGAGGGCTTAGTTTTATAGCACTGCTTCTCCAAAGGTAGGAAGAGGCTATACTAGCTGCAGCAGATGATGTGCGTCAGGAGCTACAGGCTGCTGCTATCGCTGAGATTTGCAGTCCCTTAATTTGTTCAAGAATAAAATAGAAAAGGTAGTGCTTAGACATGTTATGCATTAAAACTCATGGAAAAAGTACCTATTAGTGTTATTCCTCCTATTTTACCATTGTCCTGGAGTTTTAAAATACTCGCTGTGGATTTGCAATATCATTGTACATTTAAGGTGACTTTTAAAGTCACTGCAATAGTTCTGTGTTTAATCTGTACAATGCAACGTTAACTCCAAGTGATTTCAAT
>NW_008823321.1:0-1374 GCF_000699105.1 Pygoscelis adeliae | reverse complement strand
TAGATGGCCTCCAGAGATCCCTTCCAACCGAAACCATTCTGCAATTCTATGAATATTTTTTGATAAACCCTAAGAAACACTTAGAAAGGAACATTCATTAGGGTGGAACAGTTGGAAAATTACATCCATGTGCTTACCTTATAACAATTAGGACATTTGTGTGCAAAATAAATAAAATTCAGAGCATATTTTAGTATTTGTAGTACTGATACTGTTAATACTGGAGTACAGAGACTCACAGTGTGATTACTGGAAATTTAATGATTTAGCTGGGTTCTCATGAACAATATAAACCCCACAAATACTACACAGAGCATTTCAGGATAGGCAGATTCTTTAAAGGGAACCTGTTGTGCCTTGAATACATGCAATACAGAGATACTGTATTCGATACTTGAAAACAAGAATACGGCAAAAATGGACAGGAATGAAAGAAACTAGCTTTTCTTTGCTTCTTCTCTCAGATATGACCGTTTATCTGTGCATCACAGACTGTACAGCTGCATGATACACTACCTCACATCCAGTCTTTCACTGATGAGGTAAAATATGCTGGTGCAAGCTCTTTCAGAAAACCACTTCTCAGTTCCCTATCTTAATAATATGGCGTTGATGCAGCCCAAGTCTGCAACACTGCAAATCCAATTGGATGAACTGCTTGTGTGTCAGGCTAAACTGTCTTCAAATTACACTAGTTGATCTAATGAAATGATTTCTTCTGCCTGGAAACCATGTTTTGTTTGTGGTGGACCATCACAATGCTGCCTTAGACATTCTTACCTACAACTTTTTTTGTCAAGGTGTGAAGGAAAAGAGTGCCAGTAAGGTGTAAAAACAACATGTGAAGGACTGTCCCAACTCTTCTGCTAGGTTGGGAGTGGAGAGAGGTCTAATCTGCCTGTAAAATACTACCCTACCCTTAGCCTGTTTTCAGCAGAGCCTGATCAGTCTCTCCTCAGCCCTGGTCTGTATAGAAGTGGCAAGATTTAAAGATAAACCACACAATGCAAAGTCCGACACTCTCACACATGCAGGGCAGATCAATTGTGGATTCTGGCCTTCGCCACGGTGAGTTTAGTCCTGATCATTATGACAATATCCCACCACAGACAAGCAAGTAATCTGAAATGAATACTACAGAAACAATGCAGTCTTAGTTAAGAAAGATCTCAGAATGGCAAGTTTTGCAATTAAATATACACTGATTGTATTTTTCCTGTAATATCAAGGCTGAGTGCAGTGTCATAGGGTATTTTGATAAAAAAATGGGATCAGTGTAGTAAACAGACTACTTCGTTAGTGATTGTCTTTTAAAGACTGAAATTCCTAATCTGGTTATATTAAAAATAGGATGGGACCACAGCTAAAATGTGC
>NW_008823320.1:0-1387 GCF_000699105.1 Pygoscelis adeliae | reverse complement strand
AGCCATATTTTCAAAACAAAATAACAAGTCAAAATTTTCTCCAACTGTGAATTTACTAGAAAAAAATTCCGCCTACCTGAGAAAATTAATTTTATTAATTCTATTATGAACTGCTGAGCAAGTATTGTTTACATGGAGTTTGAACAAGGATGCAATTTTAATAACTTCTCAACTGACTTTTTTGTTGCATTGAATATGTATGTCATATTGAATATTAACTGCTTGCTCCTGGCAAACACAAAACAATTTTGCAATGGCATACAGCATAGGTAATATCTTTTTTCTTATTCTGTAACTCCATACAAATGTTTAAGAGTAATGAAGTAGAAACAAGGAAGTTATTTCACCTGGAGGATGCTTCTTGCTCACTGAAACAAAGTGCCTCGGTAGAATATTGACTGTAAAACATTTAAGAAATGCCAGAAAAGACACTCTGGTCAAACCTGTGTTCTGTTGCTGAGATCCTGCTGCACTTTGGGACTCTGTCCCAATTCTCTACTCTCTTCTGTACATTTTTGTCACCACTGTGGTTTCCGACTGTGGTAAGAGCCATGGAAGACAGGAGATAGTTAAGTATTTGGGACATAATGTTCCATCAGATACACTCTTCCTGTACCTTAAAATCATGTTGACATCACCACGTTCTGTTTGTTCTTTCATATCAATGTGGATCTAGTGCAGCTGAACATGTCATAAAGAGCTCAGACAATCCCGTGGTGTCTTTGTCATGTAATTCCTGGGCAATGAAAGAAGTAACTTAACTGTTGTATATGTACTTTACTGCTGTATTGATATTAGCACTCCTGTCTTTAGCTCTCAGGCAAAACAGAGATTAAAAATTTGCTCATCTGCTCTTTAATGAGCAAAGCTAACTTCAGAACTTCTGATCACTGTGGCTCAGATCATTCTGAAGTTGTTGCAAGTCAAAGATGTTACTTCTAAGATACTGTATTTTGTAAAACTTTGACTTGTGTCTCATGTAAAGTAGGACAGCCTTTAATTACTTCCTTAGTTGCTCTTTATTTCTGTGTATCCTGTTATCATTTTTTTCATCTGAGAGTGTTTTCCTGAATCTACTGAGACAAGTAAGGGAGGAGGAGTGAGGCTGACATCCCAAGAAAAGAGTTATTTTGGATATGCAGTCATATATGAATGCCAAATATGTTTCTCATGACCTTCATTTTCCACATCAATCTGAGTTACGTGGTCTAGAAGACCTGTAACAGGCAGAAGGTTTTACTCCTATGTTCACATCTTTGCGGTGTTGGTGAAAGGTTAGGAAATGGAGGATAGTTTCTGTACCATTTCTTCCCAGTTCTGACTTTCTAAAATTTAGGAAGCACATCTTTGTATCCTTGGTTGCCTGCTTAATAATGTTCTGTCAGAA
>NW_008823319.1:0-1373 GCF_000699105.1 Pygoscelis adeliae | reverse complement strand
TCCTAAGAGGGTCGAGCTCATTTTTGGGCAGCTCTTGGCAGCCACTTCAGTTCATGTAGGTCTGGTGTTTGTGAAACACCCTGTGCCGGCTGGCCAGACTCAGAGTGACCCATTCCTCTTCTCTTTCTAAGAAACGAGCCTTCCCTTTCGACTCCTTTATTTTTCCCTACCACATGTGCTTGCTCAGAGCTTCACTGCCAGGGATCAGCTGCTGTCGGGGGCTTGGGTGGCATCTGCCTGCAGCCCTGCGGGAAGCTGAGCCTGAGCAGGTGTTTTCCAGAACAAGGCAGCCGGCGCAGGGTACAGAAACCCGCTTTCCAAGTGGGGCAGGCTGGGTTGGAGCCCAGGGTATGACCTTTTCTGCGTGGCACGCTTCCATGTAATGTGACCTGATGTCATTCCGCTGCCACGCGGTGTTGGGACAGGGCTTGCTGTCCTTTGCATTGTGCAGGCGGGACATTGCATTCCTCCCTGTAACAGAGGGACCGCTGGTAAACCACACAGGATGCCAACCAGATTTTGCTATTCTTCATTTTATGTTGCTTAGGATGAAAGTATTTGACCTTAAATTACTCTTCTTTTTGAAAAGGCAGCTTGTTTCTTAGGAAAGACGGATTTGATTCTTAGGTTTTGGAATAAATCTGGTATGAATCCGCCCATTGTTTGTTGCTGCCTGTCCTTCCCACCCAAACAGGGAAACTACTGTAGTGGCTGGCATTAGACGTCTGTCGTTCAGGTGGGGAGTCTGAACCATACTCTGTGCTCTCCAACTGTGTTTCAGACAGCGACCCAGGAGCAGGGATACTTCTGGTTGCAGTGCAATGCAGGCTGTGTACCCAGTGTAAATTAAGTTTACCGCACACAGGTAAACAGCTCTGTTCTTTAACACATCAGCTCAAGTGGGAGACAATCCAGTATGAAATGCTTGCACTGAGATGAAATAAATTCTTTTCCACTATCTCACTTCATCCTAATCCTAATCATCCTGGCTTGAGCCTGTACTAGTCTGCAGAGAGGGTGAAATGTGAAGAGGTAGAAAATCAGCTCTGAATCTGCCGCTGCAAAAATCAGCTCTCTGGCTTCTCATCTTCAGCAGACTTCTTGCTACCGGTGCAAAATGTAACATGTCTTCCTCCTATTTCCCCTACCTGAACTGCAGACTGTAATACAACAGGTTTCTTTTGCTTTGGGCATTAGAGAAACAAGATGGAAAAGACAGAGATCTTTGATAGAAATGTAAAGATGGGAATATCCAGAAAAGGGACAGAGTAAGTCAAAATTCAAAACTGCCTTCCAGAGAATTTCACTCAAGAATCTAGGATTTGTAGCTGCTCCAGTCAAAGATAAGTTTGTGGGTTCAATAAAAAAAAAAA
>NW_008823318.1:0-1374 GCF_000699105.1 Pygoscelis adeliae | reverse complement strand
AGAAGCTATATCCAGAGGACAGATAACTGGAGTACGGAATTTTAAACAATTAAAAATATTTCCTTTGTGTATTGCTTTCACCC
This sequence comes from Pygoscelis adeliae, assembly GCF_000699105.1. Taxonomy (NCBI): domain Eukaryota; kingdom Metazoa; phylum Chordata; class Aves; order Sphenisciformes; family Spheniscidae; genus Pygoscelis; species Pygoscelis adeliae. The sequence continues at coordinate 1,291 of NW_008823318.1, read as the reverse complement.
AAAATGTATGTGTGTCTGTGTACCGCTTTATCTTTGTCTGGCTCATAATTGTTTCTCTGTCACTGCTGTGATGATGAGTTCTTGAAACCTCGTTGTCCTGCTGTGTCACCAGCATTCCATCCCGTAAAAAATAAACCTGCTCTTCTCGGGATCATGCACAAGTCTGAGCAATTAACATTTGCTTTTGGTGAGCATTTGTGCAAGTTAAATTTGGTTGCTTGAACGTTCATTCAGGAGGGACCTCTGAGCACTCAACTTACCTTGAGTAAATGGGATAAATCTGTTTCTATCTATATCTAGCAGTATCTTCTTTTGTAGTAGATATTTATGAAATTAAAAACATACATTTTGCTGTGGTGTAAAAAGTTACTTGAGCTAGAATGTGCAGTTTCTCATACTGGAACTTGTGACACAGAACCACTATGGTATGTGAACAGGCCAAAATAAAAATACATTCCTTAAAAAGTCATAAGGCAATTAGTAGGTTGAATACAAGTTTGCCAGCTGCATAATTTTCAATAATTCTGTCAAATTAATAATTTGTAAGTGCATGTTTTCTGTATGGCTGGCATTTAAAGCTGATTATGCAACATGATAGTTCAGGTCCTGGTACCACACTCCCTCTAGTATCAACTTAGCTCATGTGGATTCTGCTGCAGGATCTTACATGAGCCCTAGGTTAGCGTTGGTGAACGTACTGAAGCATGGGATAGAAACCTCATAGCAGCAATGTCCAAGTGTGCCTGCTTGTTTTACTTTGAGCACAGTTCCCAGTTGACTCAGGAGCAACATCATTTGATTGCACAATCTGTATGGCTTTGTAAAGCTGATCGATGCTAAGACCTTGTCATTTAAAATGTTCATCAATGATCACAGATTTAAGATGTAAGTTTTCTCCTCTAAGACTCTAGGCTTAGAGGTGAAAGGTCCTAGTTTTATATGCTTAGCTAGAGCTGCTAGTAGTCATCATATTGAGGAGACATTCATCTCCATAATTAATAGCCCTGTGTCTAGCACCGTGCTTGAGAGTCCAGAAGGGCACTGCAAATGTTGACTGCAGAGAAGATGTCCTCCTAAACTGCAGAGCAGCTGAGGAATTGCTGTTTGTAAACTATTCCTGCCCACTGGGACGTGTGTTAACAGAGGAACCAGAGCATCTCCCAGCAGGCAGCTGGAAGAAGGTTGACTTAAGTATCCTCCTCTTACACAATACTCGGTACCTGAAAGTCTGTGGGACTAACATAAGGGTATTCAGAGGACACCCAGAGTGAACAGCAGTGGCAAAGACATG
>NW_008823317.1:0-1388 GCF_000699105.1 Pygoscelis adeliae | reverse complement strand
TTTGAACATTTTGATATTCATGGATTGTGTTAGTCATGCGTAAAACTGTACAAGGTAATGTTTCTTTGTAAATTGCTTAGTTTCCCTCTGCTTATTAGATCACAAAATGAAGGATCTCTTTCATATACTAAACAGGTATCAAGATGTGTAAGATAAATTTGTGATTAATATCTTGTATACCTGAGCAATGCTGTATTACAGAATTTGGGGAGTGATGTCCCAGTGAGCTATACTGGCTGGAATTTGGCAAGCAAGCTCTCCTCGCTGTATGTCACAATAACAGTAAAGAAAACATGTGCCTAGCAGCGCACTTTAATTAAAGCACTCTTCCTTCACAGAACTGGCAGTGTATGGAACAGATTAATATGTTGTTCTATAACATGACTGAATTGTATCCTTCAGTGCCAAATTTTCAAAAGCTGCTTTTGAGTTTTAGATGCACGTGTCTGAAGCGCAAGGACAGATTCATGACTTTTCAGTGATGGATCTCTAGTTTGGATCATGAACCAGGAAGCATCGAAGTTTCATGGCAAATTACATCATATATTCATACACTTTTTGCAGAATTCAACATAAATAGGCGGAGATAGGCTGAGACACAGCTGTGGGTCAAACAAAGTATATGTGCCTGATCTCTGAGAATGGGATACAAGCTTGATCTCCATTGCTTGCTGTAATGAGATCAGCAACTAACAGACAGAGTGATCGCATTCAGAAGCACACTGTCAAGCAGCTCCAGCATAAACATTCTGGTTTAATTGTTTTCTGGTTTACCATTCCTTTGTTTTAGGCCCTGTTCTTCAGAGGAACAGCGTTACAGATTATGCTCTAAATGCCGGGACTACAGCAGTGAATGCACAAAGACTGTTAAGAGCCCTACAACTTAACAAACCGATTTTGTCGGAGGGGTCACCAGGAGTGGGCAAGACCAGTCTAGTTGCTGCCCTGGCAAAAGCCTCGGGAAACTGTCTTGTTCGAATCAACCTGTCTGAGCAAACGCTAGAATAAAATAGTGTCTTTGTAACTTAGTGTTTGTGGCAGGGGGGAGGTTTTGTTTAACTTAAAGCGTAGTTCTTTTTAACTTTGGCACTGAGTCTGAAATGTCAATTTTTTCTTCTTGGTCTCAAGATAAAACTAAATGGGAAGGGGGAACCAGAAAGAGCAGTGAGCTTCTGTGAGCGAATGCCAATTCCCAGATTTTTCTGTTCTTTTCAAGTGAAGACATGCGTATCTTTGTCTACTACTGTTTTTCTTGGCTTCTGCAAAGTTACTTGAAAATAGCTTTAAGGCTTTTTAGCTTCTGTTCCAATTTAATTTTTTGTTGTTAAATATAGTAGCTGGTCACTGGAGTCCTATCATGGAAAAGCTTTTAACATCTTGCAATTACT
>NW_008823316.1:0-1376 GCF_000699105.1 Pygoscelis adeliae | reverse complement strand
CCAGTATATTCAGGAAAAGTTTATGTTGTGAGCTGTCTTTACTGATAAAGAAGAGTACATGAAAGAAGTGAGTCTATCATCAGTTTCTCTTGCTAATGGAAACCCAATACAGGACTGTGAATACTAGTTAGTCTCTTGGCTCCCCGAAGTCCATCTGAAAGACCCTTTCCCTGACTCGTACATCCAAAGAGACCCTCTAGAGATTTTTTTCTACTGTTCAAGTACACACACAGATAAGGTTCCTTTGCAGAAAGAGCATAATTGATATTTTGAATGAAAAGAGTTATAGTTGCTATTAAATTACTACTATTTTTAGATGTAAACAATGAAGACATCACGCTATAAATTATTCAAAAGATGTTAAATAGAAATATTAGGACTCTCAGACATTTAACTTGCCCAGACTTGGAGTCTGATTTGTTCCCAAATGCAGAAGAAGCAGAAACAATATTTTTTAAATTAATTTAGATACAAAATTATTAAAATAATATATTAATCTTAGATTTATAGCTCATAATCCCAGCAGTTTCTTCATTCTTTCAGCATTTCATATTTAGCTTGACTTTTTTCTGTAGTTCTTGGTAGTTAATATTAAATATTCTTAATTCATTAATGTCTTTAATATTTAGACTCATGGAATTATTTCAGCTTCTTTGTTGGCCCATATTTCCATTAGAATTGATCATTCCTGATATAAGCACATTCCATTAATCAAACTAAAAATGAGACGTATCAAATGCCAGTAAGAACTTAGATATGATCTATTATCTCTTTAGTCACAGCAAGTGATTTCTAGTCTGTTACTCAATATTTATTTTTATTTTTTCATTTCAGTGTGCTAGGGTAAGTAGCAAAATATGTAATGTCATTCTAAATTTCCTTGCAAGACTAAAAGATAAGAGATGAATACCAGTCCTGATTTTCTGCCTTGTAACTTGAGGCTCTCCCTCATATAAAACATGTTGAAGTTACATGAAACTTAACTTTGAAATTCTTCTGGTCACAGCAGGGCTTGGGACAAGATGAATTTCAGAGATGCCCTCCAAATGCCTGGCTTCACTGTTTATATCAGTGGAAAAAGCCATTCTAATGGGATGCTCAAAGCTGTGCTGATAAAGTGCATCAACACCAGCAAGAGCAGATAGACCTCAGATCTTGCTCCTGCCCACTCAGCTGCCTTGATAGAAACTAGTTCCCACCCAGAAGTGTTACGTTAATCTAGTGCTTAAAAGGATCTAGAAAGAGCTCAGGACCATCACTTTGCTCACACTGGTACGAAGTCTCTTGCCTATTGCTCTCCTATTCCACCAGGTTGTTACGTCGATTGAGAAGTTCATAAAATACTGTATGTTGGAAGGGACCTCTGGAGGTCATCT
>NW_008823315.1:0-1387 GCF_000699105.1 Pygoscelis adeliae | reverse complement strand
AACTATGAAATATAAGGAAAACTCAGTCTGTATAAAGAGCTTTTCTTCATCGGTATCGCAGGGATTATGTACTATTGTATGAGACTGAGGTCAAATCGTAGTGCCATATGAATATAGAATTTTTAATATGAAATGATAAAGAAACAAATTCATCGTGACAATTTTACTGGAATATTTATCATTATTAAGTTGGAAAAAAGAGATAACTACATTCTGCCTTGCTTTGCCTATTGATCTTACTGAAATGAGCTGCATATTTTCCTATTAATCCACCTCCCTTTCAAGAATATGCCTAATGAAGCTTACAGGAATCCCATGGGATGGTTTATTGGAGAACATAATGCTCCTGTTTTGTTTCAGGCTTCAGGTTTGTTTTGCATCAGATACCAAGTTTCTGACTTATTTTAGGCAAACAGAGAATTGAAGCAGGAAATGAGGAAATGGCCCTCCTGTGTATCAAACTGACTTTAAAAAAATACAACAGGGTAAATATGTATTTAAAAACTTTAGTGATTAACCCTCTGTATAATCTGTGACAGTTTAATCTCACAAGATAATTGTGCAATGACTTTACTAGTTTCTAGATTGGCAAATTTACCCTGAAGACACATCACTTTTAAAATTTGCAGTAAGAGCTGAGTCAGCAGCTGCTCAGCTTGAAAGGCAGAGTGAACAGTTCAGCATATTTTTATCAACACAAACAAAATGGTTGGAGAAACATCATGATCTTCTCAGAATTATTTATTTGTCCAAATCAATTAGCCCTTTTTTGCATTGCTCTTTCCTCTGTCACACCTCTTGGCATAGATTAGCAGTTGTGGAGACAGGCACTGCGTGCCAGCTCTGTGTTTGTGCTGTGCTGGTATGGCTCCATACCAGTGAGGGATGCTCCTTGACATCATTCCAGTAAAAAAAATGCTGGTAGTTATATAAACAGTCAGATTCTGGAGATTGGTGGTGAGTTTTCCAGTACTAATTCTGACTTCTCAGAATTTTATAACTCACTGGCTGAGAAAGAAAAATGAATATTGTCATAAATCCTTGGTTAAGCATATGTTTGTGTAAAACTGGTTTGGGAATCTATTTGATTATCAGTCACCTGATAGGAACAATTATTTTTAAAACAAGGCGGCTAACTGTTTATACAGTTTTGTCTATCTTCACCTTTTTGGCTTATCCCTAAAGGGTATCACTTGTTTTCTCTACACCACTACTTGTGCTGCACTGTGGCCAACACTTACTAAAAGAGTGCTTCTAAAAAACACAGCATAGGCACACTTTCTCACTCTGTCTGTTAAAACCCTGCTTTTCACACCCTTCTTCATTTATCTTTGTTTCTGGTTTTGTTGCTGCTGTTGAGCTTGGGCTCCTGCTGTGCCACCTCTCT
>NW_008823314.1:0-1371 GCF_000699105.1 Pygoscelis adeliae | reverse complement strand
AAAGTCATTTAACTCTTGAGAACCACCTGACTTCTGATCACAAAATTGTGTGTTCATAATGATGCAAATGTGGCAGCAATTTGCTGTTGAACATTTTCACTGTTAGTGTGATTAAAGATTCATTTTCAGAGAAAAGCATCTCGAAATAACGCAGTGTAATTATGAAGCCACCAAGTAGCAGCCTACTCTGCTAAACAGCTCCAATCCTTTACTAGGACACTACAGGAGATTTGTTTGATTTTAGCCACCACGATAACTGAAATACCAGAAAATCATGGTCACGGAAAGTATTTTTGCCAGAGAATACTTTTGATTCACTAATAGGACTTTTAAGCCAAAAAGCAGTAACTATGAGCCTTGACTTTTAGAAACCAGTTAATTCAGAAATTGTTCACAAATGTGTCAGATTTGGGAGCGGATGACGCCGAGGTTGGGACATTGCAATTTTTTTTTCTGAGTTGAACATAGCTGCCTAAGGAAGTCAACGATAAGAAAGAGACTTTAACAGTAACTATTAAAGCTACTAGAAAGCTGCTGTGTCCCGGGGCAGGCAGCTGTGGTAGAAAGCACAGGGCTGGGACTCCATGCTGGCTCCTGGCATAGGCCCGTCCCTCTTTTGCATTCAGCAAGTCTGCTGTGTGGCATGGGCTCATCAAAGAAAGGCTTAAACTTTCTCAGAGAACCTCTCTACCTCCCCTGTGTAGGTGCAGTCACACTCAGGTCAGCAACGTCCTACTGTGCTTCTGCATCTCCTTAAAGCTGGTATGTGGATATGGGAGGCAGAGGGGAACCACAGCGGTCAGTGTGAGGGGTCCTGGGTGTCTCTTCACCCGCCTGATAAATACACCTCTCTGAAGAAACACCTTATGGTGCTCCTAAGAGCCTCTTTTCAGAGAAGAAGGATGCTGACAGTTGTTGGATGGATGACATTAAAGATCCTGAACTTACCTTGTTTACCTGACTGACGGTGTTTTTGTGAAGGTGCCGTTCTTAACAGAAGCGGTGTTTGGGCGTGAACTTGTGTGTCCTGCCAGTGAACAGATGGAGGTTTGTCTGAGGAAAAAATACTTAGCTTTGTGTTCATTTACTCTGGATTGCCATCTCTAATCTAAAGCCTTTTTCTACTCTACATTTCCCATTGAAACAACAAGGTAGGAGTGTGAGTTGCAGTTCCATTTTCAGAGTTGGACAATTCCCTGATGGGAAGAGTTCTTCCAGGAGCCAGTTTAAAGGGTTGTTGAAGAGGCTGTAAAATCAAAACACACTTACACGGAGACATGTAGACGCACACTCACCCACCCCTGTATCAGTCTGTGACAGAGACCTGAGGCAGCCAGTCTTCGATCTTGGGGCTTAGAGCAGTTCGGCTTG
>NW_008823313.1:0-1375 GCF_000699105.1 Pygoscelis adeliae | reverse complement strand
CCAAAGTCCGCTCTCCTGAAATCCAGGGTTGTGAGTTTGCTTTTTACCTTCCTGCCTTCCCTCAGGATCCTAACTCCACCATCTCATTAAGCAGATCTCTATTAATCTCGAGTTATCATTTACATTTTGCTGTGTTATATTTTTATCAAATGTTTTTTAGCTTTTGAGTGCAGAATATACCTTCTATGTTATTCTTTTTTCAAGTTGAGGGCAATTTCTTAATTGTATCTATATTTAGGAAAGATTTTTTTTTCCACAGGCAATAAATAATAAATTGTATGCGCCATGGAATTAATCTTTTAGTAAATATGTACTCTAAAAATGTAATACTACAGTATTGGCTTATTACCTGATGTTATGTCTGTTTCATAAAAATCCAGCACATCATATAAACAAAAGTAATTTCATAAATTTCTTTGGTTTTAAAAGAGAGTTCCAGTGACATGAAAGGAAAAATAATAATGAAAAATATGTTTCACGTTATTTGAAAAACAAATAAATACCACTTAGACACTGCAACAACTTCTATTTGCTTTTGTAACGCAAAGCAGAATGAGGACATACATATAATTTCCTGCTCTTTCATAAAAGTAAATATTCTGTAACTCTTGATCTTCAACATGTAAAAGCACAAATAGAAAAGGGAGTTATAATTTATATCTATTTTATTAATTCAGGTTTGTTGTGTTTTTTTTAAATCCTGAAAAATAATTACACTTCAAACAAAACCAGTGAAACATGACGTTTTGTTTATGCCATTTTCATAGCAATTTTGGAGGGGAGAAATAGAACTGTGGGACACTGCAGCTCTACAGGTACTTCTTTACAAGTGTGGTGTATTTAAGCTATTCTGCCACTAAGACACATATCATTTCAGTGGAGGAGAAAGGCAAACTTAAATCACTGGGATAACTGTTATATTAGTTTAATGTTTCTTAGAATTATAGGAGAAACTGTGCTGCAAATGATCAAAACATTGAAGACACATGAATGAAACATGTAGCAGGGCAGCAAAGGAGAACAAAGCACTGGAAACAAAGAAATAAAAGTGATCATGTCAGTATTTACCTTTTTTTTAAAGTTAAGTATCTGAAAACACAAGAGCACAGAACAGGAGCTTCTTTGACTGGAGAGACAACTGCAGTTGATTTATCAAGATAGAATGGTAAAAAGATTCATATTGTTTTCCATCTCCAGAATAAAATATAGTAGTGTAAATAGCTTGAAAAGTGCAGTATCTTCTGGCAGCATTATTTGCAGATGCCCCATTTTCCTTCTTTCAGTCCTAAGAAGCAATTTTTTTCCTCCTAAGGCCCACTTGGTATCAGAAATGAACCTGATGCAAGTCCTACCTGCTCCATAGGAGGGAAGATAC
>NW_008823312.1:0-1382 GCF_000699105.1 Pygoscelis adeliae | reverse complement strand
CCATGTCAGGAACTTTTTATGAAAAAAATGTTTGGATTCATATGTCATTGTTATAATTACAAAGAATCAAAGTTACTTTATCGTGAAACTGCAAGCTAACATAAATATAGAAAATGAAGATAGGGTCTTGATTAAGTGTAAGTTGATTTAACTATTTCAGTTTTACCATATGAGGTTTTCCTGAAGGCAAATTTTACTTTTCGATGATGTCACTGGGTATGTCATTCTGTTATCCCACTAAAATTTATTTGATTATCTCATTTTTTCTTCCCAGAAATATAATCCTTTTAGTACTGCAGTAAATTGTCAAAGCTATTGGTCTGATAAATAAATCTTTGTCGAAATGATCCTTGCTTATAGTATGTTAGTAGAAAGACTACATCGTTTGATGGAAAAACTTCAGGTGAGAATTTAAGGCAGTTACAGAAGGATACACCATCCTGTGAGTAATGAAAAGCCAGCAATAAATCATCTTTTTGGGATGCTGTGTTATCCTGAGTTATGCAGTTGATATAAAAGTTTTTCCATGAGCTGTTTTGCATGAATATAAAAATATTTCACCACGCACATCTAAATGCAGACTGTTTAGGAACTTTTTTTTCTTAAGAGATTGTAACATCTTTTAAACCTAGAACTGAAAACCGGGTGGTAACGACAGTAAGATAACTATGATAAATCTTGACATTTGTAATGCATTCTCTTTTAGATACTTTTTTTTTTTAAAGGGATAAGCCATTTATGTCATTTTTGGTGGTAAACAAACTGGATTGAGATGTTGGAATTTATTGTGGAGGTTAAAGGCCATACAGCAGTTCACTGGTAGAATACAAGGTTTTAAACTGAGGATCATGGAGTGCTGTGATCGCTCTATTTGCATCAGGAGAATTCCACCTCAAGTTGTCTTGATTCTCAACCCCTCCCCTTTTACTTGTCTTCTTCCTTATTCTCTCTAGTCCTACTCTGAAATGAATTAGAAACTTCCGCTATTAATAAAGGTACCTAACAAAAGGGTGCAGAGAGAGATGCCTATGTTGGTTAGGCATCAAAGTAGGAGAAAATTAGCATCTGAGTTCAGCTGCTGGGAAGTTTAACGTGAGGCCAAAACAAATAAGCTTTGCAAGTATTCTCTAAAATCAGTTTTGCAATTCTTGCTTAAGTATTTTGAAGCAATCGAGCGAAATCTCAGTGAAGATGTTGATGTTGTTTATCCAAATAACACAGCAGGGTGAGCCTTTCAAGTATTGATCTGCTATTACATACTGTGTGCCGGAGTACCAGAAGGAACCATACGTAATGCAACTATGCTTGTTCAAAGAGAGCAGATGTATGAAGTTACATCACTAACATTATCTCCTTCAAAGGAATGTGACTTCTAGTGAATT
>NW_008823311.1:0-1366 GCF_000699105.1 Pygoscelis adeliae | reverse complement strand
TCTTTCCTATTAAGGCAGGAACCCACGGAGCAAAAAATAGGACTTAGTCATGTTCTTACAGAATATTTGAAAACTGCTTATTCATTAGCAGATACTGCTCTAGGTAAGCTACTTGCATTACAACTAAGTTCCATGTCAGATTTCATGGGCCTAGACAATCAAATAGGATATGGTTTTTATTGTAATCTGGACGGGCACCGCTGGTCTAGCTTGCATGTTTTTTTGAGCTGATCAGTATAACACATTATCCAGTGAGTTTTTTTCCTTCTCTTCTGTAAGTAGAAGAGTATTAGACATCCAGTAAAGGGTGCTTGACTGTGTCAAACCCATTGGAACCAGGCTGATTTAAAATATTGTTCTTGCTCCATCCAGCAGTTTATTATTATAGTAGAGATGGATTCTCCAGAGGTGGAAATAACTGCTACAAATATCATCAAAACAAGAAATGAGGAACACTACATTAGTCTTCCTCCAACATCTAGGATGACAGGCTCTGCAGTCTTCTCCTTTAAAGCATAGTATTATATTGTGTTGGGGCATTTACTTCATCTCATGGAAGCTGACAGGTTTTTTGCTTTAAATTTTCCTGCAAGTATGATCAGCCTTAGAGCAAGTATTGAAGTATTTGACAGTTTACTTGCCGTAAATGTACCTTTATTTATTACTTTCACTAAATTATTCATACTTGCAGCATACAATGGGGCTGGCTGCACCTTTCGCCTTGCTGAGTGCAGCTTCCTCCAAGGTGTCAAATTTTGTTTTGACCACACTGGAGTGAAATTCAACAGCTTCTTTATGTTTATTTAGGACTTTGAATTGCTGTTCACTTGGATAAGAAGCAAAATTACATTGCTAAGCTAACACTTGCATGTTACAAAACATTGTAATGTTAGTTGTTCCCATATACCCAGGATAGCAATTCTTGCAAGAGGAGACAATAATGGATCAACTGGGATGTTTTACCCAAGTCTTAATTTTATAAAAGCTTCTCCTTCCCAAAGGTTTCCATAAAGCCTTTTTGAATAAAGGCCCTTTGGGATATTACCAGTTGAATTAATATTTCTAATCTCTCATGAAATCTTCTGTAGTTATCTTCAGCGTTTTATCAGTCTCTTCACTCTCAGCAAAAGCTACATTCCTGACAGTAATTGGTCATTTTTTAAAACGTAATGTACTTTCTTAGCTATGAATTAATCTGTTCTGCTAAATCTTTGCACATAATTAATACTTGACCCTTGCTTATTCTCTATCTAGAGATCTCTTGATTCTCTAAATTACATGTTGACACAGTACACTCCTATAACCTTGAATCTAGTGGAAACCTGTTATTCAGCTATAAAGCATCGTGTATGTGTATATATATATA
>NW_008823310.1:0-1375 GCF_000699105.1 Pygoscelis adeliae | reverse complement strand
TGATTTGTGAGAGTTACACATAACAGAAAATGTCTGTTAAAGAAGATGCACAAGGGTGATAAATGTTGATTGGACCATTATAAGGAGATTATGCAAAGTACAGCACATGTGTAGGACCATTAGGGTGAGCACAAAACTGCAGAAAGGAGTCCAAGTGCAGCACATCTCCAAGGTAGCACTGGGAAAGTGAGTGAAAAGGATACAAGAGAGAAAAGCTACTCCAGGAGCCTCAGCTCCACCTCCTCTGAAAACATTTTGCCACGGTGACACCAATCACTGCCTCAGGATGGCTGATCAGCTTCTGCCCCAGCAAAGCCTTCGCTCACTCTGCTTGAGCCCTGCCCAAGATCCATCTCAGTGCCACACTTCTCTACTGTGCTGCTGATCTCATCCCAGCACCTTCTCCAGGCCAGCCTCAGCTCTTTGGCTCCCTGAACTATTCTTGCCCTGACTTCATACCTGAACTCTTAACACTGTAAGCAATCCAGGGTTAAGCAACTCATTAGCGCTTGGTTTCCTATTGTCTGCTAGGTACTAGTCAATGATGTTGGCCTAAATCCTTCTACATAAATCTGCTTTAAGAAAACTTGCAAAGCAAGCATAGACTGCGCACTTTAGACTAAGGGAAGCTTACAACCGCACATTGCTTAAAATTCACAGTACTAAACAGCCAGGACTTTCAAACTGCAGGCTTCTACACAAGGTTTAAAAACCTGCAGAAACTTGAGTCCCAGTGGCTTCATACTGGGATTGCAAAACAAATGTTATTTAACCAATCTGACTGCAAATTCTTGCCAGCACATTGAGTGAAACTCTGAAGTGAAATCTTCTAGCGAGCCCTATGCAGCAGCTTGTCAAACTTCAAGCCCTTACTTTAAAGCCTTAGGCCTCTGGTAAAGCATCTCAGATACTTGCTAGTTAGCAAACTGCTCATACTCATCCTTCCTGATCCTGAGCATCTGCCTCCAGGTATCCAAAGCTGCCTCCAATCTAGACCTTGCCAGTCTTGTGCAGAACCACTCTTTTAGCTAACACATCTTCCTTCACTGCCTTTCACCTTCCAGCAGCCTCCTGCCATTTATCAACACCTATCAACTTCTTAAAGGCTTATTCCATTTACAATTTGCAGCTGAGCATTTTTTGTGATGTAGATAGTCAATAGCTGTGCTACTAGAGAGTAGACAGACTCCCCAGTAAACACAGTGACTAGTCATTCAAACCAGCTTCTGCACTAATCAAAGAGAAATACACACGACACAGCCTGCCTTAATACACACAACACAGCCTGCCTTCAACACTGTTATCTTCCACCCCAAATTCTATATCATCACACTTTCCCTTCACCACATTTCACAGAATCATAGAATCATTAAGG
>NW_008823309.1:0-1367 GCF_000699105.1 Pygoscelis adeliae | reverse complement strand
TTGTTCATTCTTCATTTCCATCTACTCTCCCTTCCATTTCCATCTTTTCTGCCCCAAACTCTCCTCACCTCCAGCCCTTCTAGACTCTCCACCTCTGAACCCTTCTTCTGTTCCCTACGCGTTTCCGTGCTCAACTTGCCCCTGTGCTCAGGCTGCCACAGGGCTCATTACAGAAGCTGGATCATTTTTTCTGACTGCATGAAGGGCTTTGGCTCCAATGTTACAGGTTTAGATCGAGAGGAGAGCACAAAGTGTCAGATGCCAGAAAATCCACAGAAAGTTGTAGAACTTGAACCCTCTGCACACAGCAAAAACCTGAGCTTTGACATGTTTCCATATGAAAAGTTGTGTCTTCATTTCTTGTCCTGCTGAGAAGCATAATCCACTTTTATCATCGTCCATAGCTAAACCACACCTACCTCTGAACTCAATTTTGTAATTAGTTGTCTGTTCAAATCTGAGGAAGACGACTGTAAAAACCTTCCATCAGAAGGCAACACTGAGGAGACACTAAATCACATACCAGCAAGTATTAAACACAAGGGCTGCAGAGTGACTTCTGTGTGACAGTCAGAGACAACACACTAACCTACTGGTGATTTTAGGTCCAATTAAAGGAAGACATCTCAGTATAAAAGAGATTGCTTGGCAGCTGTGATCACTTGTGTGCTCCGTTGTATTGTCAGTGCTTTCTTACAATTTCTTTGTTCTGCTTTTTAATGATGACCAGATCTCACATGTCATCTCCTCTATTGAAATACATGGACTTCTGCATTAGCTGAGAAGACACGATTAGATCTGATGCTACTTGTTTTGTAGAAAAAAGAGATTAAGTGTAGGTTAAGCTTTGGGTAGATTGCAAATGAATGAAAACAAAAGAGCAGAACAGGACCCTCTTAAAAGAGAATGTTTTGAATTTGACCAGTTGTATTTTGGACCCAATAGTACACCACACTGTCAACAGCACAATGAAGTTGACAGTCTAGGATCATAGGGTCATTCAGGCTGGAAGGAACCTCAAGAGGTCTCTGGTCCAACCTCCTCCTCACCAGGCCCAGCTGAGAGCTCAGGGCTTTATCCAGTTGGGTGCTGAAAACCCCCAAGGACAGAGATTGCACTCTGGGTCTCCAGATCTAGTGCCTGCCTGTTTTCACTGGGAAAAGGGTTTCCTTAAATCCAGTCTGAACTTCTCATGCTTTAACTCTGCCCATTATGTCTCATCCTCCCACCGTGCCCCACTGCGAAGAGCCCGGCTTCATCTTCTCGCTGACCTCCTTTTAGGTGCTGGGGGGCTGCTGTTAGGTTCCTCTCGAAAGCTGCCTCTGCCCCAGGCTGAACTAGCCCTTGTCCTTCAGCCCCTTCAGGGT
>NW_008823308.1:0-1374 GCF_000699105.1 Pygoscelis adeliae | reverse complement strand
GTTTGTTTGTTTTGTTGTTGTGGGTTTTTTTTATTTTGTTGTGGATGCCAAGAAAGGAACACGGCTCGCTGTCTGTTCATGGTGGAAATGCTGCTCATACATAAACTCATATGTAGACACTGCGTAAAGACTGAACATACAGTTATGAAAAGAAACATAAACAAAAGGCCAAATCTGGATTGGCATACAAGCCTCTCGGTACAAGTCTACTGAAGTTAAAAGAATTATACAAAGCATCAATCTGACTTTACTCCCTGATTATACTGACAGCACTTCTAAAACTTTGTGTTTTTATTTTTTTCCCCTCAAATGTTTTATAGCTTCCTTTTGCTCCCTTCCCCTTTCATCTCAGATCATTTTTGACAGGTAATCCAGCAATATCAGCCTCTCCTGTGGAGATCTTCCCTGTACCCACAGTGGTATGCTTTCAATTTGCTCCAGCGCTCTAATAAACATCTAGTGCAGATAGTGCGGGCTGAGCTTTTTTAAGAAACGTTGAATGTCTGCAATTCCAGTTGGGTTCAATAAGAATTACAGAAACGCAACATCTCTGAAGCATGGGATAGCAGGAGTAAGTGGAGAGAGGTAACTGTAACAAGACCAGTGCTATATTTTCATCGGTGTCTCTGAAGAAATACTGTTCAGTCCAGAATACGTATGTCCATAGGGAATGTGGTGCTAGAGTTCACTAAAATCTCACTGTACTAAACTAACTGCCCTTTTTCTTGCCCTTATTTTTTCCTTTGTACCAAGAGGCAGTAAAGCTTCTGTGACCAAATAAGGCAACACATGAACGTCCTTTTAAAAAAAAAAAAATTAAAAATCGTATCCTGACAATTAGCATGCTGGTGCAGTCAATTCTTGGTACATCAAATCCACCATGATACTTTCACAGTAGAATGATTTAACAAGCATTTTGCTTTTGCTGTGCTGTCTTGAAATCAAACATGCCGAAGCAATTTTAAAAACTTGACACTGTTTTTCCTTTGTAGTTCAGGCTAAATATTTTGCTTCTTTCCTCAAGAGAATACATAATCCACACCACTGTATTGTTTTTGTTCCAAGGCAGCTTTCTTGGATAAAAGAAAAAACTAGCTCTGGCTGCCTAGAAGAAAATTAGCCTTAGATAACAAATGGTGTCTTTTTCTCTGCAACTGCTTTTCCCTTCTTTGTAATACCTAGGCAAGTATTAAATTCCCTTATCCAAGCTGACTTAGACGTAAAAAGTTTTACTGAGAAGTATGCTGTCCATTTTCCCTAGTTATCTGATCTGGTTCTGTAGAACCAGCCACCGTCCCTCTAGGGTGTTGCATTGAGTCACAGTTTTTATTTGGTTGAGTTCTGACCGTGGCAATCAGTGTTTTGGCACACAAA
>NW_008823307.1:0-1345 GCF_000699105.1 Pygoscelis adeliae | reverse complement strand
TTTTTTTTTTTTGTAGGAAATGGTTTCACAGGATTGGACTAGGTCCCCAGAAGAGAACTGCTTCCTGGGAAAATATATTCTACTCTTGTTATAGATCTAAGTGTCATGTAAACACATGAAAACCAAATAAATCAACCATATGCATGAAATGGATCATTCTGCTCTCGTGAACTGGGGGCTAATTCCTCCAACCCAAACTTACTGGTGTAGTCTTTACTATGGTGCGCAATTCCACTGCAGAGAAAGGACACTAGCCTTGAGCAACCGTTTTCAGGGCAGCACATAGTGAAATCTAGCATTCAAACTAAAAGCTTAATGTCACAGAATGCTTTGACGCATATATAAAAATACAAGTAGTCCTGTCAAACTCAGCTTATGCTTAACAATATTCTGGAGGAAGGCCTACGTGAACACAACACGGAAAGCAAATAAAATCCTTGAGAATTATTTTAGTTTAATAATTTAAGAACTCCGTGGCAACCCAGGTAATTTTTAATATATTTGTTATTTTGGCAATAAAAGGCAAATGGGGTAACATTATTACATATTCATCATTGCTGGCACATAGTTGTGCTTTGTAAGAGGATATGTTAAGAGTTGCAATTACAGATTACTTTCATTAAAAATGAAAAATGCTACTAAAAACTTAAGTCCAGGTAAATACATGACTTTGAAATATCACCATCTTCATCCCTGGATTTTATTAATGGTCACATTAGCCTGGTGAAAACTGGTATTCTTCTGCTCTAATTGTTACCTGTAGAGCTGAAAGTCTGCAGGGCCCTAATTTTATGATGACCAGTGCACAGGATCACTGGTACTCTCCAAGAGCTGGCAGAAGAACACGCTTTTCATCCATCACGCTATTCACCAGACCCTTCTGAAATGGCCTGTTAATGACAATGATGCTCATTTTCTTGCTGCCCCTCAAGTTCACTTTTTAATAGCTGTTTCTTCCTGACCGCGACCCATAAAATCATTACATAGGCACTTTCATCTACAGAGGGAGGAAAAGAACTGCTGAACTCAAGCAAAAAAGAAAGTAGTATTCGGCGTGTTACTTAAATGCATTGATTTAGTACAAAAACCTTTCCATTCAATCAGTGTGGATAGCTAATGTTTTACTGCACTTGACATCCACTATTCCCATGGTTCGGAATCTCAGCAGCAGCAGTACAGCTGGAAGTCAGGATAGCACATCATAAATCCACTGGATTTTTACCAGTTAAGCTAGTTGCTCACTGTGCAGATAAAAATAAGCACTTGGACAGCATTTTATGGCCACAAAATGCTTTCCAAATAAAAGGAAAGCACCAGTCAACTGGAGTTAGGTAATTAATCTTCA
>NW_008823306.1:0-1369 GCF_000699105.1 Pygoscelis adeliae | reverse complement strand
ATCTTTAACGGTGATTATTATTATGAAAGCAGTTTCTGCACCAGTTAGGTTCAGATCCAGATAACCTGCTTAAGCTTTTAAAACTAAACTTGAACCTGTAGAGGGAAACGGCGGGCCCAGAGGGGATTCCTGGCAGCTGCTCCCTGCCCTGTTTGCTGGGACCAACTGGGAAGGACAATCACAAGAAAACAAAGTGAGGCTGGATAGTGTCTAAAACCAAACCACAGCAGAACCAAACAAACCTTAAAAAAATAGAGGGTAGTAGTCGCGGTGTTTTGAGATTCCACTTGTTTCAGTCATAGTGCTGACCTGGAAAGACACTTGTATTTTGCTCAAATGAGAAAAATTGTGCACCTACACATTACACACATGTGCTCCTCCCCCATTTCAAGAATGACATCTTGCTTTTCCTCCAGAGCCTTGCCGTATGCCAGTAAGGCATTCAGGTTATAGAGGGCTGAATTAGGCTGGAGGCAACAGAAACTGCAACACAGAAATGATAGAAGATCATTTTCAGGTTTTCCTAACAATAAAAGGAATTGAATATTTCATTAGCATTTTTTTCTTTCTGATTATAAAGCTTTGGAAACTGTTACAACATGTTTATGTTTGCATGTAAATCTATTTCAAATAAATATATAGTTTTATATAAAAGGCAATTTAAATACATATAATGATAAAATTAAGTTCCATTAGTGTACTATTCTTTATTTTCTACAATAACAATTCACCGAGATTGTTATCCCTTTCATCTTAATAGGGTAATGTATTTTCCCCAGTACAACTCTTTGGGAAAAAAAATTCTAGGTTTCTTTTACTCGATTTGCAGACATTGTTAATCTATGTAGCAGTTATGATGCATATTTTCCTCCACCACTTCCCAGAGTATTTTATTATTGGGCCATACAATGCTCATTTGACATGTGAAATATACCACCACAATTTCATTTGCCTGAGCAATATTTGCTTTTTACTGCCAATAACTAATGAATAAATGGACAGCCAGAAAAGAAAGGGGAGACTGAAGTGTGCCATTTCTTGAGAATTTCTCTGACCTGCTCCCCCTTCCTTGCCACTGATGTGTGCTAAAGTCTGAGGAACTTCAGTGCTATCATGACTAGGATGAAATATTTATGGTATCAGAAAAAATAAAAAGACTCCAAAAATGCAGAAGTTATTTGTACGCGATCTGTTTCATGCAACCACACAAACAGGGTTCAAAAGGGCAGCTTACAAAACCAAGTTAGAAAATAAGTAACGCCCAAGCATCTTGGAAGCTCGCTTGTCTCTGTGGCCTCTTGCTTCTTCTGATACTGTTAGTTTTACGTATATTGCTCTTGCAACAGGGTTAGCCGGACTTTTATTTAGT
>NW_008823305.1:0-1358 GCF_000699105.1 Pygoscelis adeliae | reverse complement strand
AAGGGGGGGGAAAAAAAATTGTACTCTTTAACTCATTACACTTGCTGTTCTAGAACACTTTGATGAAAAAGAAATCTAAGAATCACTAAGAAAACATTATTCCCCAAAACAATTATTAAGAGATTTAGTTTGTCAAAACCAACTTTAGAACTTTAATGCAGAAATCTTTTTCATCAAAATTCTTCAATAGAACGCTCAGAAAATGCCAACTTAGTCTGGAAAAGATAACTTTCATCCTAAATGACTGAATCTTAGGTCTCACTAGAGATACAGTTTGTTCTGCACATAGCACACCAATAAAAGAAACTAAGAATAAATATTACATTCATTGCTGCCATCATGACGTCCGCTGCTTTCACCATACTTTCCAGCAATTTCCTTGACGTTCCTTTTATGCTCAGAATTTTAGGTCAGATACGATTTAAAAATGCAAACTTAAGTACTGCATTACAGCAACTGCCAGAGTATTTCACGTCATCAGTCTACAATTATGCTCAGAAAGAACCCACATTACCTAATCTTGTACCACTGCCGCAACAAGGGCACAACCCAAACAGCTTTAGAGTCAATGGGAAGAAGTAAGAACCAGAACGAGCTGAATTGCCTAACATAATGATTCCGAAAAGCATCCTGCAGAGCTGCTATTTTTCTCTACTGATTATAAAAGCTGATCAGGAAGAGTAGCTCAGATTTGAATGTTTAACTTGCAGACATATGAAGTTAGGCAAGATGAACCCTATTCACAGAATTTTACGTAACAAATTATTTTGCTTTGTTATGCTAAATGTATTTTTCATTTGATGAACTTCTGCCTTGTAAGCCATCAAGACAGCAATTTAAACTGAAGTTATTGAGGCTTCTTTACGTTTAATAAATGTGATTTATTAAACATTCCCATAACCATGAGATAATTAACAAAGCACACCTTCAGAGAACATAAAAGTTGTGAAAGTTGTGAAAGTAGCACGTATATAGCAGTTCAGTAGACTGGAACATAAAGCTAATGAGGAATAACATTCCAGTGTTGCTTGAGATTTACTGAGTGGCAGTGAAGCATGACTTACACAAGACGTTGCCTTACTAACACATCCTTCCATTTATTCAAGAAGCTGTGATGATATGGCTTTTTCTATTCTTAGAATGCTCGTGCTTGATACATAACCTTATAAAAATTAGAATATTAAAAAACTAAGAGGTTTTTCTTGAGATTAGCATCGGATAGTTTTCAAACCACTATCACAAAGAACAGTTTTAAATGACATGACATAAGTACATACCCATCTGCTGAGAGCAAGGATTTTCAGCTTTGGTGGTATCTGTTGCACAATCCATACGTCCTACCTGCATCTTTACATTCT
>NW_008823304.1:0-1356 GCF_000699105.1 Pygoscelis adeliae | reverse complement strand
TCAGCGTCGTGGACCTAGTTATCACCCAGGAGCAGTGATTACTCCTGCGGTCTGAAACCGGGGGGCAGAAATAAGCCGCTGCCATTTGCGTAGGTATGCGGTGTGTCAGTGCGAGCGTCGGGTACGTTTTGTATGGCGTTTAAGTTGCGGTCTATCAAGAGGCTCTGCGCACAATTGTTACGTGTATAGGATGTTCGCCACCCCAACAAGAGTACAGTAAGCTCTTAAATACCTGATAGGGTTGAGTTTCGGTAACATAGGTGAGTCATCTAGCAGGTGGAGATAATAAAAGATTCAGTCTTGCAATACGTAACTGGAAGGTGGTTTTATTTCCTTCCCCTCTCTGTAACCTCCTGCGTAACTGCCTCGTCTGTATTTCAATTTTTAAAAAAGTCATTCTTATTTACTTACATTTCCTTTGACCTGCCTTATGTTAAGCCTGTTCTCAAGGTGCTGGGAAAACGTGACTTTCCATATCTCAACCCTGTTCTGCAAGCATCCAAGAAAGAGAGCCACTGAGTTGTGCAAGACATTTTGGAGGTTGGTAATAGAAGCTTCTGCCTTGAAGACAAATCTCCAAGTGACCAGAGCTGCCAGGTATAGTTGTGTATATAATCAGCATTCATGTAAGTTTTGTAAAAGCTTCTTACATCTCACAAGTTATCTCCGCCTGCTTGCCTGATAATTTGTCAACACTGAGATCAGCTGTTCTCTTTTTAAAATTGATTGGAACTATTCTATTCCTAGCATTAATTTCTTAATTGAAACCCTTACCAGCTTTTCTGTGGTTTGGCCTCGTCTTTTAGGACATGTATGGTTTGTAGCTGTTCTTTCTGAATAGTTGTGCTATTCAGAATATAGCGCTCCCGTTAATACCCTAAGGAGCCTTTCAGAATTTTTCCAAGGCTGGAAAACGCGGTATCACTGAATATTAGCAGGCCAAAGACAGCCCTCCTCAGAGCGGGGCTTAAAGACCAACTAGTGATTTCGTCTTGCTGATCTGAACACGCTTCTCCCTTACGCGTTACGCTCAGCATCCTACCTGCTTATTGGTATGTCGGAAAACACTGCCTTCCTCATGCACTATAGTGCACCCTCTCACTTCTTTCCAACTGTAAACCAGAGAAGTTTGCTGAGTATTTCCATGGCGTCGTTATCAACAGTACCTTGTTATTAATAACGTAAGTATCTGATCTCCATCATAGAGTGTTTTTAGGATTTATGTTGTTCTTAATGTACTTCTATTGTTCCTAATGGACATAGCTTTAGGGTTTTCATTTTGGGTTATAAAAGAAAATAGTTGCCTCAGCCTGCTTGTCTTGCCATACGAATGAAAAAAGTGCAGAGTTAGTCAAG
>NW_008823303.1:0-1340 GCF_000699105.1 Pygoscelis adeliae | reverse complement strand
GGATAAAAGCTTTAAAGTGATCTACACATTTCTAACTGTAAGCAGAAAATCCCAACTTCTTTTCAGACCCAAGGGACATGAAAATGGATACAAGGGATATGGTCACACTGTCAAAAGGCAAGGCAAAAATGTCCTTTGCATGGTGTTGCAAGGAGGGTAGAATAAGAGGTTAGGGTCAGACCTTCCTCTGAGCTGATCTCTTCTCCACTGCTGAGCAAAGGATGGACCGGAGATACCCCAAAGTTTCTTGCCACAGCATCCCTCCTCAGGCTAGAGACTGGCTAAGGATAGAAAGTTTAACATTCTCTTTCCTCAAAGGATCTTATCATTCATTTATGGGTTTTCAACTCTAAACAGTCTCTGAAACGATGCAAACAAGACTTGGTTGCTTGTTGCCTGTTAATGACCCTGGTGTGTGCAGTTTCATCAGCTCTGTGTAGAGCTAATTTTTGCTGAACAATCACAGCTAAGCTGCTGGAAACCCACATATCATCAATTTCAAGAACTGTAAAGGTGAGCTTCCTCCCAGGAGATCCACACCCCTCCCGTAATTGTCAAATTAACGGAGTTACATTGCAGTAAAAGCAATGTAAATGAAGAGAACACTTGCTTGGCAATTTGTGTGCTGTACCAGGACAATGTTATCACTTCTGACATATCAGGCAGATTCTCTGTTCACTGACAGTTCACTGTCACCTTTGTAACACAACAGTGATTTTGATGAAATCCTTAGGTAATGATTACAGCAGGAGAGTTACACCACTGAAAAAAACTACAGCATTTTCCATCTGTGGTGCACATTAAATATCAGCAATGATGACTTCCATGGGGTTATCCCTGTGTAGAAGCGAAGCAATAGAGCTCAGATGCTTGCATTTTTGTCAAGGCAACACATAGCTTTACACTTACTTCCAGTTGCTCACACAGAAACAGCATCTTGAGGTGCTTTACTACATTACAGCTTGCAAAACAACCAGCGGTTGTCACAGTGGTGCCACAGGTAACAACTGCTTCTCATCATGTGAAGCCTGAGAGCCACAGCCAGGAGATCTTAGTGTCGACAAGAGAGAAAAGGAAGGGGATGCTTATACCTGATGTGCTCACGGAAGGAATGGGGTTTGACCAACAGAAGCAGCAGCAGAATGACTTCTCCACCTCCAGATACGCATCATGTCTACGATTCACTGATTCACTCACGATGGTGGGTTTTAACAGGAAGTAGAATAAAAGTACAAACTTGCTGAACAAGGTATAATATATAATCTGAGTATGTATATAGCAACCTTTGCAATCCAGCTACCTTTTCCTTAAAGAAAGATCTTTTAGATCTTTAGATCAAG
>NW_008823302.1:0-1372 GCF_000699105.1 Pygoscelis adeliae | reverse complement strand
TTTTTTTTCTGTTTTTAAAAAGTACCACATAAAGAATGTCTAAGGGAAATACTGTCTAGGAGAAGGCTTGCTTCCGCTTTTCCTAACATGTCTGAAAATTTGCACTAATGTCATATAATGTAGCTGAAATTTCATCTCCACCTAATTCAATGACTGCAATTCCTTAAAGCCAGGTTTTTATTTGTAGCATGGCTCAGTTTGTGAGTCATCTCATCATTAGATCCTCTAATACCTTTTGTACAGCTCACAGTTTTCAAGTCTTAAAATATAAGCTTATCAAATCGTGAAATACAAAACACTTGGACACTTTTAGAAGCGACTCAAAAGAGAAATCAAGAAACCAATGCTTGTGGGCAGTTATTGCTTTATGAGGTCGTACAATATGTAAAAAGACAATCAAAGAGAGTGTTTTACCAAACTGAAATTCGTTCTGTGGGTTTGCTACTCTGTCGCTACTCTAGAAGAGAGCGACACCTGAAGTAGCCAATACCAACCACTGGAGAAAGCAGAAGTGAAAACAGCGCTAAAGAGGGCGTCCAGCCAATGTCATGGGGTGCAGCTCTCCCACCCTGCAGTGATCATCTTGCACTATGACTCATCCAGCTCTGAAGTAATCTAATAAAGATATGATTCAGGGCAGTGTGATAGGAATCATGATTGATTTTGCATGCACAGGTTTCTGACATGTACAAATGGAGAGGACTATTTCGTAGATAATGATTTGATTCCTACAAAAAGCCAAAGACATAATTCATAACACAAGCCACTTTTCTTTGTAGGAGAGAATATTTTACATTATGTAAAAGCTGTGTAGAAAACAGTATTTAACTTGTAATAAACTTTAATTAAATAAAATGTTAACTCTGAACTAGAGAAATAACGAACGTATAAATGTTTTCTGTAAGTTGTTCTCTCAACTATTGGAATGAATTATTTTCAGCCATATCTTTTATGACTATTCACTTGCTTGGATTTAATTAACAGTTTTACAAAGAAAAACACGAATTTTCAGCTTATGACTTCAAATATTGCAGTACCGAAATATCAGATAGGTTTTCTGAGTTCCAGCAATCTAGCTATTTGAAAAAGGTCCATCAACTCACAGTAAAGTAACCATATCACTTTACCTCATAGCACGCTTGGAAGTTAAGTAATGCAATTCAACTGCCACATTGCAAACTGAAAAAATAAAGATCTGAAAATTTTTTGTTTGTTTCTTCATTTGTCTTTTGAAAACTGTCTGTTCAGAAATTACTGATATGCTTAAGGAAGTCAGGAAACATAAAAATCAATGGATATATTTGACAGACATTACAAAATGCATGTTCAACACTATCACAGAACAAAGCAAAACACAACTTTATCTCCTTCC
>NW_008823301.1:0-1367 GCF_000699105.1 Pygoscelis adeliae | reverse complement strand
GGTTCCCAGCTTGCGGCTACAGCGTGACTCGGGACCCCTGATGCAAACGCCCAGACTGAGGACTCCAGAACAACGACATGGGTTGTGGGGCTGTGTGGGGCAGGCCCCCATCTCTCAGCCCTCACTGCCATGCTCCAGTCATCGAGGATGCCCTGAGCAGGTGGCACAAGCTCTTGGTGGCCGCTGGCCGCGAGGCCCACAGCATGTGCTCTGCCTCTCAGAGGAGACCCGGAGGCTGCTGATGGCAGAGTGGGCAGCTTGGTGACATTTGCAGATCCTGCTGTTGGACCTGCAAGCGCGTGCCAGGGTGCAGCTGCCTGTGTCGCGTCAAGCCTTGAGAGAGACGGCACGTATGGCGTGGGCACTCTTTCTCGCCGTGCGACCCTGCTGCGGGGCAGTGCCTCCCAGCCCTCCAGCCTGTCCGTCTGCAAGAGAAGATGTGGAGAAAGGCTGCGTGACTGTGGTCCTTTTGCCCCGCATCCCAGCGGGAAACCCCCTGCGCCCAGGCCGTCCTGCCAGCTATGAGGGCAGTGCTCAGCCCTGCGGGTGGCTGCCGCCCTGCTCCCAGAGAGAGCTTAGGAGAGGGCTGGACCCCACGTGGCCCTCACCAGGTCCAGGGAGCACCCCCGACATGCCCAGGCAGCCTGCCAGGCACAGCACGGGGGTCTCAGCTTGCTGGTGGGTCGGTCCCACCTGTCCCCTCCGGTACCTCCCGCCTTCCCATCGGCACCTCCCGGGGTCGGGAAGGCGTTTGGCCCCGTCTCCCGCGAGCTCCCTACCTGCGTGCAGAGGCTCCAAGTGCTCCGTGAGCTCACTGGGCCGGGGAGCGGTGGTAGCCTGTCCCCATGGAGGTACGAGATCGTGGTCCAGCTGTGCTGTGGTGCTGCCTGCGGCTGCCTGTGGCGCACCTGTGGGGAGAAGGAGGCGGTGCGGGATGGAGGCGGCTGTGTCGGCACAGCGGCCCCCACAGTGCCCTTGCCCCTTGCGGTGTCAAGGCAGCTCCTGGCCACGACAGCCAGGCTGAGCTCGGTTCCGAGCTGCTCTGTGCCTCTGGGGCACTGTTGTGGGGCCGCGCGGGCCTCGGGCATCCCAGCGTCGGCTCTGCCCCAGAGAAACCCCCAGGGCCGAGCATGGCTGGCTGTCTTCCCCCCCAGCCCTCCCCCACGTCCCACTGCCAGCCTCTCCCTCCGGCCCCATCCCTCACCTGGCGGCGCTTGTGCAGGAGTGGCAGCCCCTCATGGGGCTGGGAGTAGGCGTTCGCCTCCTGCTTCTCTGGCATCTTTGGGGTCCTCTGCCGGACACCTGCCACGGGCACCCAGTGGAGATGCTGCCTCCTGATGGAGCCGCTCTCCTGGGAGTGGGCACCC
>NW_008823300.1:0-1364 GCF_000699105.1 Pygoscelis adeliae | reverse complement strand
AAAAAAAAAAAATGCAGTATGTTAATATACAATGAGATTTTTTTAAAAATAAATGAACAATAATTGCTCAAACAGCAAGTATCAGATGTATTCTCCAGAGTTCTTTACTGATCAGTCAAACGAATACAAATTAAACCAAAACCAAATAAAATTCAGTCCTCCACTTTAAACGAGAAAAGATGAGCAAAATGACTTTCTGGCAGTACCACAAACCATGGACTGTCACAAAATTAGTGCAAGAACTGGCACGGGTTAGAATTAAGCAACTGAGACCAACCAGCAATCTACAAGTACACAAGTATTTTGAAGACATTCTAGATGAGCCATGAAAGAGCAGTTTCAATCCAGTTGCTTACGGGGAGTGATCTGGCAGAGGTCAGCATCAAAGACCGCTAAAAAGTAGTATTGAAGTATGCAAATATGTTATGTCACAAAATTTAATTTCGGGGGCTGAAGTAGCCAAATGTTTACTAGTTATCATAAGACAAGGTAATGAAGCAGACCTACCCCCTCTCTCTTACAGGATCACAGAAGTAACTGGTGGGAAGCTTCATGAATAGCTTTGCTTTGGCACCAGGTTGTGCTTTGAAGCTGAGCTCTAATGTAGAGACCTGCCGCAAAGCCTTTGCCTTATTCACATAAGCAAAACTTACATTTGAAAGATTTGAAATCTTTCTTTGAATCAAAAACGTTTTTATTTTCATTTGCTCTCCCCTTCCTCACAGCTCCCCCTCAGAATACTTTAACGGTCTCTCACAGAAGTACACCTCATTCTTTACCAAAGAAGCAAAGGAAAAACAAAACATGCACAGTAGTAATAAAATATCCAAATAAAAACTTAACGCAAGGAAATGCTGCAGAAATAATTCTTCTGGTTCTACATCAAAACCAAAACCAAGCTGTCTGGGCTGTAAAGTTTTACCCTTGTTGAGAGGCACCAAAGCTTTTAGAGAGAGATGTGTGTCCTAACCAAAGACGCACTGCACCGATCTAGCTCACTGTAGGACAATCAGAGGTTCATTCCCTGAATGAGATCTGAGTTCTGGTAAAATGTGGTGACACCAGCTGCTAAAGTAGAAAACTAGGAGTCTTGTCCGACCTTCAGGAAAGACAGCACTGGGGGTGGGGGAAAGATCTGGAAACATCAAAGATTTCTCCCGTGCGAGAGCATTATTTCAGCTACAGTAAACAGAAGAAGCCAGCTTACAATATGACAAGTGTAAGCCAGCTTTGGCACTTGTGTTACTGAAAATAACGTGGTGACTGTTCCCAACTCAGCAGGCAAACAGCTGTGGAGGTTTATTTGCAACAGTGACCACTTGAGCAGCTAGGCATTTCTTATCCCAAAGAAAGCTTGCTTACTA
>NW_008823299.1:0-1372 GCF_000699105.1 Pygoscelis adeliae | reverse complement strand
CTGCCTTGGCTGTTAAGAAAAATACATTGTCTGCCTGCATGTTGAATGCCAGCCCCACCACCGCTGAAACTAATGGGACCAGCCAAAACGGTCATGTATTTGTTGCTGTAAAGCTGATGAAATATCACTTTAAAATTTTACACCAAGGTGAGCTGAGCAGCCAGCCATCTGCTAGCCATGACATTCCAGTGGGGACAGGCTAAAAATACTTTGTGCGATAATATATGCAGGAAGGACGGTGCTGCAGGACATACTTGTGAGCCAGATGTTCGATTAGCATTCGCTGGTTTTGGCTTGTGCTTGCTGAAAAAGCTGTGCGTTTGAGCAATGGGCTTGACGCCACCTGCTCTGTGCAGGGCCTGATCCTCCATAATCCTTTGCTTTACATTGCCTTTTAGACAGTGTGAGGAGGAGTCTTAGGTGCCGCCACTCACAGTCTTGACAAGAGGAATGCAACAAGACTGTGAGCTGGGAAAAACACAAAGCTCGCTGACAAATGATGGCATCTATTTGAAAAGGTAAAATAAAGAAGCAGCAAAGCCTTTTGTATTCACCCTCTGTTTAGCAACTTTTGAGAATATGTTTTTACAGCTGATAATCTCAGTTTTTAAGGGGAGGGTTTTTTTTCAGCCAGACTGGATGTCCAGAGTCTTAAGAGTCAAAGATATTTCAAGATTCTGTTCACAGTGACCCTGAAGCAACTTCAGCAGTACCAGGCCACATGAAAGTACTGTTGCTGCAAGCCTGACGTTTCCTTGAGTCTGGCAGGAGGCAGAGAAGGTGTTTCAGGCAAGCAGTCTTATGGAAAGAGCAGTTC
Organism: Pygoscelis adeliae; assembly: GCF_000699105.1. Classification (NCBI taxonomy): domain Eukaryota; kingdom Metazoa; phylum Chordata; class Aves; order Sphenisciformes; family Spheniscidae; genus Pygoscelis; species Pygoscelis adeliae. The sequence continues at coordinate 555 of NW_008823299.1, read as the reverse complement.
GGTTTCTGCAATGCAAACACAAAATGCCTTTTCTTTTTACCCTGAGCTTTTCATTGTGAAGTCATTTGTAAAGAACATTTGGCAGGTTTTGATATGCAGCCTTTTTTTCCCTCTCCTTGTTTCCTTTTTTCTTTATTTCCCCCCTGGTTCTGTCCATGATTTTCCTTTTTCTTACAGTGTTCTCAGGTGTGTCTGCACCCTGGGAAGATAAGGAGGCTTTTCAAAAGGCATTTCCATGTCCTAATCCTTCTGAGTACAAGTCAAATATTGATCTATTTAGGAGAAGTCAGGATTGTAAAAGAGTGTTTACTCAGGAGACGGACCCCATGACAGCTGTTCAGTGATGGGATTCTGGTGTCACAGTTGTAAATACCCTATAAACAGTGGAGACAGAGGAAAATAAAACATGAAAGGGAACTTTGATGCCTGTTACCAAGCAACAACAAACATGTGACTTGAGATCTGACAAGCACGTACGTTTTCTAGCAAGCTTCCCAGATGTCTTGACTTTATAGGCAATCTCAGTTTCAGTTTCAGTTTTGTTATTTTCTTCCT
>NW_008823298.1:0-1368 GCF_000699105.1 Pygoscelis adeliae | reverse complement strand
AAAAAAAAAAATGTTCATGTATGTTATATTATGGGACACAGCTGTTGAGAGTGGAAGGGTGGAGCCAGACGACTATTACGTTAAACAAGCTGAGCGAAAATTGTGAAGAGGATAACCGTCTATTTTTAAGTTCCTCAGCTGTCAATGAAAGTCAAGGAAAAAAAGAACCCACTGATATGAAAGACATACTAAAAGAGCTAAGCTGTTTAGGTGGCAAAAAGATCCACAAGTGAATGAGGATACTTTTGAATACAGCTAATTATTTTTCAAAAGCTGTCTTGCTAACCTAGGAGAACGTGTGTTCAAATGCTAGTGACTAGTTGGAAAGTTGTGTACGTGTCTTCATAAACGTTTAGAAAAGTGTGATAAATGAAGGTCTTCTAAGTAAAGCCACTCTGGGATTTATGAATGTTTTGTGAATTTTTAGAAAAGGAGGATTGAGTTTCCACAGCTCAACAAGTCATTGAGTATTGTTTCAGCCACAGCAAGTGACCATGTGTGCTCTTGTTTATGCACTGTGTCTCCCTTTAGGCATGTCATTTCAAGAAATGCAATGTCAGAAAATGAACCAGAAAGGTGGTACAAAGGAATGATCAAAGGGCTAATGAAGGTGGCTTCTGGTGAAAGACTGAAAAGTGGGTTTAGTGGTCTAATAATGGAAGAACCTTTAAGCTTTTTCTCAGAAGAATGAGCTCAGAAGTCTTCAAAAGTCTTCAATTTGGTTGTAGGACAGGAAGCAATGAACTGAAGGGAAAGGAGTTTCAGTTGGACTTTAAGGAAAAAGCATGCTAACTAAAAGGACACTTAACAAGATATTAGAACAGTGATAAAAAATGGCTTAAGTAGCTAGTGCTACTTTCTTTTCCATGATGTATTATATTTAGGAATATTTTCTTGAAAGCTTAGACCTTTGCTCAAATTCTCCGGTCCCTACTGCTTATTTCTTCCCTGAAATCTTAACTCCTGTTTGCTGAAAAAAATCATTTGCAAGGCAAATAATTTTACCAGAGGATTCTGCCTCAAAGAAGAGAACAGAACGCCACAGCAAAAGCATAAAAAGTGTATATTGCCAGATTTTGTGGTTTACCTACTAGATTTGCCACAGAGATAGCATGTATCCTAACGGTGACATCTTAAAATTGTCCTTAAATTGCACCTGTACTCTTAAAATCATTCCTGTTATATAGAGTATCTCTTACCAGATGCTATTGTGAGCGTTCAAACTTCATTTTTTTTTATATACACCCTGAAGTGGCCATATCTGGGGTCTAGCAGGTAACCACGGTTGGGCCTCAAAAATTAAAATAATCAGCATCTACAGTCATTTTTAGTTTGAGACTTTAGAATCATAGAATGATAGAATAGTTT
>NW_008823297.1:0-1367 GCF_000699105.1 Pygoscelis adeliae | reverse complement strand
TTCTATTGACATCTTTTGTTAGCATCTCTAGGGATTGCTTGCTTCATGTAGTCCTTCAAAAAACTAAATGACCCCAGGAGTTAAATGAAAATAGAGTTCTCTAGAGATCCTCCTTGTGATACAGAGCTCAGAATAGGATCTGATTTTAAAAGAGCCTTGCCTAAGGGAAAGGGGGGTGAATAGTCTCTAGCGGAAGCATTGAAGAGAAAGTTCTGAATTTTCTAGAATGAAGAAGACAGTTTTTCAGTAGGATTCGTTCACTCCTTGGAACTCGTTCAGCAGCCAGCACAGTTACAGGTGACTGTAAATATCTGTGCGTTTTTCCATTTTGTCATTTGTCAACTAATTGTTAGGAATGGGGCAAAAACAGCACTTACTTTGTACTTGTAGATTTTGTTCGAGGGGAAGCAAGTAGATGCATGGGGAGGCCTTTGCAGACAGTTTGCTGGAGATACACATGCTTGTGTGCTGTAGCTGCTTCTACTGCAAACAGATCCATGTGGGCAGGAATTCTAGGAGCTCACAGCTGCAGTATTAAAAAAGGCTATCTGGCCGAACCGATGTCAAAGATGACCTCCAGAAAGGACCATATTCAAGTAAAGCTTGGCTGTCAAAACCTTAAGAAAAAAGGAAGCTTCGGTGCTAAATGTGTCACTTACCACTAGGTTCTTTCTGTTCTTTTTTGTAACTTTGTAGCTCAAGTCACAAAAATATATAAATCAAACACTCTGTAAGATTCTCTAGTAGTAGAAGAAGAAACAGTGGTAGAAAACACCCACTTACTTGTCTTGAAAATAGACTCATGTTCTTCTGGTTAATCTTAAAAGTCAGTTTGGCAGGGTAGGACCAGTGTTCCTGGCCTGTATCTGTGAAAAGCTTATTTTGGGAAGGAATAATTTTGGTTGGCAAGCTTTAGTGGAGAGAACTGAGCTGGAAGGAAATTACAGAAGAAAAATTAGCCCCTTAATGTGTCTTTGTCAGTACGGTGAACAGACAACTTGAATGCTCCAAAAAATTCAGTCATAAATAGGACAGGAGGTAAGAACTTTTGTTATCAGTTGTAAAGTTGTATGATCATGATTTGAGTTTAGACAGGGTTGAATGTATGCTTTGTTCTTCCTGTTGGTATTTGTGCGAATGCATTAAATGAATTGGAGTACAGTTGAGTTGGCAAAATTCACCTTTGGCATCCAAATCAGTATCATACAACTCACAATGACTTTTATTTTCTTCAGATGAGAGACTCCAAGAGAGCGGTTTTGTGTAGCTTGCTAGCTTGAGTATCTATTGAAGCGTATCCTGTTAAAATTTGGGGGGCTGATGGTTTCCTTCCAATGCTAAAGATTTGTTTATTTGTTTGTTTGGGG
>NW_008823296.1:0-1345 GCF_000699105.1 Pygoscelis adeliae | reverse complement strand
TTTTTTAATGTTTCAAGAATAATACTGTAAATGAGCAGAGGTTTGCAGACTTCTGTGCCAAACACCGTCTAGATCTTGGAGTTCTTCCCCGTACAGAGCAGTCCTTCCCCGACTTCTCTGCACAGGACAACGAGAAGCAGCAGTATCGTCCATGACTCGTGACACAGAGCTTTATATCTGCTGTGGAAGCTCAGAGTTTTGTTTGCCTTGTTTTAAACGAGGGACTGTTCGCTGACCAATTGAGAGCGTACATGAAGCAGGAAGCACTTGGCTGGAGGACACACTTTAAGTGATAATTCTGATGCATTTGTATTGCTTAAACAACCCAAACCTGTGAAAGTGTAAGTAATATATAAAAAGTATTCAGAATGAATCTGTGTTGATTTTTCATATACTATTTTTGCAAGGTTAGGTTGAAGTAATATCAGAAGTCTAGTAGGCTGTTGTTGGTGCTTGAGATTCATGTGTTGTCTCATGACAAACATGAATTTCCTAAATGAGAAATTTTTCACTAAGAAGTAGTTAGACTAGAAGTATAAGTAATAGCCAGGAGCTGCAGGGAAATAAAGTTGTTCACCTGTGGTGGCATCTGAGTCTCTGGTTTGGTGGGGCATTCTGGATTTTGGGCATGTCTCTTCCCTAAAGGATTAATAGAATTGATAAGCGTAAAATGCGGATCTGTTCTGTATTGTCAGCAGTATCCTCCATGGTGGACTCTTTGCATAGACTGATATGCAGGATCTGAAAGGTATTTCAGAAGAAATCTTAACATCTTAATGGAGGGATTAAGAGGTCATCACATGAACTTCTAGCCACATAATACTGGAGTCAGAGGATGAGGCAGTGCTATGCTGTGGCGATGAATATGTTCCAGTGTAACCAATGACAAAATATACCGGTGCTTCTGGCAAATTTTTGGGGGTGAAGTGAAGGGAAGAACAGGTAGGAATTGCGGGACAACCTTCAAAGGATGAAGAGGTAACAAATCCACCTGGCCGTATATATTAATAGCTCCAAGTTTTCTGCATTCTTAAAACAAGATGAAAGCATAAAAATACCCAGACGTGTAAAAGAGATTTGTAGTTCAAATGTATGAAATCCATAAAGATTGGCACACACAATGACTTTGAAGTATGTTTTTAATTACATTGTTTCCATGTAGTACTGTGTGTGAAATATTTTGATCTCGCATAGGAAGAAGAGAGTTAGGTCTATAACAACTGCGTGAACGGTGCGAGAGCGCTTTTCTGTGTATTTCTGTGCCTGGAAAAAATGGCATGTTGTTCCCTGTCATCAACTCAGATGTGAAAAGGAAATGTACAACTGCTGAAAGTTGTGCAAAGAA
>NW_008823295.1:0-1360 GCF_000699105.1 Pygoscelis adeliae | reverse complement strand
CCGTTCTTCTTAGCCCAAAGTGCCTACAGCTCCTTTCATATTGTTTACTGTTTTTTCACATGCCAATAGAGCCAAAGTTCTTGTCAAAATGATTTAAATTGGGAATAAATATATATGCATTCTGCTATTCTATCGGAATTTACAGTGAGAGAACTTATTCACGGGAGCTATTTAGTGCAGAATCACTCCTATGGAGAGGTGACTATGTAAAATGATGGAGGCAAATTTTCTTTGTATCAGTTTAAATAAGGAGTTTCTTGTGAAGATAGTACAGCTGCGTTAGGGTGAGATTAGAATTAGCGCAATTAGAATCAACCAAACAGGACACTTCATTAGATAAGTACCCCTAACACTTTGGACATATTGCCTGAGCAACCGATTGTGCTGACTACATTGGAGAAGGGTTAGAGAGTTCTTTAATCTTCTCAAATGGGAAAAACAGGCTGTCTAGGTTTGTTAACATAGTTTCATAATTGAAAGATAAAAGGACGTATGATACCAGTTGCCACAAGATGTCACAAAAATACCAACTCTTTCTACCCTGCAGACATTTTCGGTGCCACTGGTTACCGGTGTGAGTTGGGCAATGCGTCAGCCTGGTCTGGGAAGAAAGCAAAGCAAAAATTCTGACTTGTTCTTCTCACTTTTAGTGCCACTACAAATGTATTAGATGTCCTCTGAATAGATTTCATTTCCTTTCATTCCAAAGGCAGCACTTCAGGATAAATGTTCCTCAGTGAAGGATGCTGTTGTCACATCCTTTTGGGAAAAGTCCACACTAGATGCCACAATCTCTTACTTTTAGGGAGTCTACAATCTAGAGATCTGAGCATAAAGAACGTTTTTTTATCACGTTTATTTGTGTGAACGATTCTGTATTTTCATTCTGGATTGACATCAATGTGAGAACACCACCTAGTCCACACGTTTGGTTTTGGTTCTTTTCTTCAGGAGTAAGTAAAAATATTTTCCAAGTATGTCATTAGCATTTACGTAATTTTGCGAAGAAGAAAATGGGCTAGGGAGAAGACAAGCCACTTCTTCAAGGTTATAGAGACCGTAAGGGGAAACTGTAGAGGTAGACCCAGACTTCCTGATTCTCTTTCTCCCTCCCTATTAGAAACCCTGTAGATGTATGTGTGGTTTCCTCTTTTCCTCATGGTTCTCTGTTGGAGTTTTGTCTCTCATAATGGCAGACTGCTAACTTTCAAGGTTTGTGAATAATATTTGAACACAGGAAACGTCACAGGAAGAGAAGATACATCTCTTCCCAACCAGCTTGCCCTGCCTAGGTTTACCTTAACCCTACCTTTCTTTTTACCAGCATTCCCATGCTGCCCAGTATTTTGAAGCCATTTCA
>NW_008823294.1:0-1327 GCF_000699105.1 Pygoscelis adeliae | reverse complement strand
TGCAGCTCTTCAGGGCCTCCTTGTTGCTCTGGTGTTGGGGCTTGGGCTGATGGGACCTTTGCTCCTTGCTCAGGAGCTCGGGTCTCCTGTTTCCCTCTGCCTGCAGGGCTTTCTCCTGGCGCTGCTGTTAGCGCGTCTCTTGCTCCTGGAGCTGTGCTTGCGGTCCCCACGGGACAGTGGGGCCCCCGGGGGTTGAGCGGAGCGCTTGGGAAGCCTGAGACTGGGCTCCCACAGCCCAGTCATGCCTCGCGAAGGCGACGGTGCATTTGCAAGGCGCGTCGTGTCTTTGCAGCAGCCCATGCGCCATGTGGTGTTGCGGTCCTCCTCTGTGGATGGTCGTGTGGCGAAAGAGGTCCATCCCAGTGGCCCTAGGGGATGCGAGGGGCTGAGTGTGGTCTCGCGAACCAACGCTCCGGGTTGCTTCCCCCTGTGGCCTGGGGTGGGCCAGGCCCTCTCCAGCGGGCCCTCTCCAGCCCTGTTCTGAGTGCGCAAAGCCCCTTCAGCATTAATGCGCGTTCCTTCCCGGCTTCCCAGAGTTTCTCCGTGGCCAGTCGAGGGGGGCTGAGTTGAGATACGCAGGCGGGAGTGTCAGCCTCAGGTGCCCAGTGGGTCTGCCCTGCCCATGCTGGGGCAAAACGTGGGTGGGGCTGTGAGGTGGCGGGTCCCCGCAGCCCTGTGTGACACGGCGCGGCGTCACAGTGGGACACCTGCATCACACCGACAGCTCCCTCTCCCCACCGTGACCCCGGCCACACTCCCCGTCGAGGCCTGGGCAACGCCAGGGCTGCTCTTGCCAGCGCTCTGCTCTGCAGGAGCTGCCCTGCTGCCAGGAGGAGGCGAGAGGAGGCCGTGGGAGAGTGTTGGAGACGCCGCTTGGGGAAGTGGCGAGGAGGAGGAGGAGGAGAGGAGCAGAGGGGTTTTGTAGCAGGACCAGCACCTCTTCCCCAGCTGCTGCAGTGCAGGGGGGCAGAGATGATCAAGTACCTGCTCTTTAGCCCCTTGGGGCCCGAGAAGCTTCCAACCCTCAAGGAGCTCACCACCAGTGGTAAGGCCCTGGGGAGCCCTTGCAGGAGCGCTCTTGGAGCCACGATGAAGTGGAGACGAGCCGTGGAAACCCTGAGGCTGGGGCTGGAGCGGGGGTCTTCTGGAAGGGACCGGCGGCTGCAAGGACAGCCCTGCCTGCTGGTGCCTTGGGGCTCGGGGGTGGCTTTGGCAGGCCAGGCGTCTTGCCGCTGCCCGTGCCAAAGGGCGGGAACCCCTTCTCCAAAACACTGCGGACGCCTGCCTTTCCTGGGCACAGGGCGGGCTTCTTGGAGGCTGGGGGCGG
>NW_008823293.1:0-1329 GCF_000699105.1 Pygoscelis adeliae | reverse complement strand
TACAAAGGGAAGTGTAGCTACCTGCACAGGGCTATTTACTTATGGTGGTGTTATCCGCTTTACAAGCTGAAGGACTGAAGGGTTTGGCATTAGCTTTAAAATGCTAGAGCTCTCTCTTTTGAAATTTTGATTTCCTACATGATACTAGTTTATATTTATACAAGTACCAAAGTATTAGGGATCAGTTTATACTGACAGTCCATGTCCAGTCCAGATTTCAGTACAGTAGTTAGTTGAATGTAAGCACTAAAGGTGGGAAATTAAACTTCCAATTTTTAGGTACTGTATAATTGTGGATTTCAAATGAAAGCCAGGATTTGTATCCCAGTCTGGTTGAAGAGTTTACTCAGGACTGGTGATGAGTTTTCAGACAGTGACTTTCACAATGGGAAGTGAAATGCATATGTTTCCCAGTGAACATGGAAATAGTTACCACCTGAAGCAGCAGCTCAGCATCTTCAGAGTCTGTAATTGATTGTCTATTCTACAGAAAGTGGTATGACTCTAGTAACTGATGTTAAAGTAAAACTCTTGTGGAATTTGATGATCTCTTGATCAAACATTCGCAAATATCTCATTTAAAAAGAACTTTTTTCTCAATATTAAATGTGCAAATAGGGCAGAAGAAAACATTAAATATCCAGTAGCTTTGTGCTGCCTGTTTTTTGGGGGGTGGTGGTGGTGTTCTTTACCTCCAGTTGAAGTGTATTTTTGTCAGAAATTTGTGTGCTGTGCTTTTCCTTACTTTTATAGTTTAGTTATGGAAAACAGAAGTCAAAGCCTGAAGTGAATATTATGTATTCTGTGATATGTGATCACATACTTGCTTATCACATACTGAATATATAGGTTGTATTAAAATATTGTGCTATCACACCATTTCATTTTCTCAGCAAATAAGCTGAATAAAACTGAAATTAGCTGCTTAGAAAGATATCTTTTCCATTTAACTACCTGCTATAAACAGAAGTGATAGCTGTCTATCACATGCGATCTTAGTGTCATGTCACGAAGATATTTCTTGATCTTAAAACTACGCTATGCCCTCATATTTCAGCAAACTGCTTGCTCAAGTGAGGAATGGGAGTACAGTTGCTATGAAAAAACAAGTTAAATTTAGAAGCAAACAAGGCAAGCCTAATCTGAGTAACGCTCTGCTTAGCTTCTTCAAATGCAGGAGGTTTCAGAGGGAAGAATCTAGGTAAAGCACTAAGGGGCAGGTAGAAGTTAATTTTGTAGCAGAGAAAATGTGTCGTGGTGTTACTCCGTAGCGTATTGTACTAAGGGATATCTTCCTTAGCATTGTCAAATGTAGTTTAGTAAATGCTT
>NW_008823292.1:0-1340 GCF_000699105.1 Pygoscelis adeliae | reverse complement strand
ACTTTGCTCCCATGTTTTTATACAGTTATGATAGGATTTGGTTTGGCTTAAACATATGTTTGACATTTGCGGTAAATCTAATTGATGGTTACTGTTTTTATAGTAGATATCCCAGCATATTTTAGACCAAAATTTAATGCTAGTCTGTATACATCCTTTCTAATCTCACTTTTTTAGTCCTCCAGTATTATATGGGTTATGATTAAGGCACTTCCTGAAATTGGAATGCTTAAAGGTTGTATGGAAAGAGATCGATCCCTGCTGTTCTTGCGTTATTGTTCGGGTTTCTGCACCACTGACTGCGTAACGTACTAAATCTTTTTCTCCCATAGTTGTATATGATGTTTGTGTTCCTCCTAGAAGAGTAGTGAAAATATTTTTTAAATGTATGAAAGCAAATGATTAATGTTATCCTAGTTAAGTATTACTATGTTATAACTGTGATAGTCTAGATATACAAGCTAGGGAACTAGTACAGCTGGGAAAAACACAAGTTTTGAGCTTCAGATACTTTGAAGGATAAAAGTTGTTTGGGTTTTTTCCTCAGTTGTGTCAGTTACTAAGTAAAATACTGTCTTTTCCTACAGATGTGGCCTCAATGAAATGTTATTATAGACCATAATTAGAGCTAAGATGTAATGAGCAGGAGCTTTCAAGGTAGTCACTCCTTTGCTTGTCACCATAACTTGTGGTATGTAGGAATCCTTCTGAGAGACAGCGCGTAGAGGTTTGGGTAGCTCGTTCCCAGCTAGGGAAGGTCTGTTTGAAAGAAGGGAGAGAGATGTATGTTTTCTGAATTACAAGTATGACGGAGCAATCAAAAGAAATCTATGTAGCGTCTGGTTGGTTTTATTTTTTATCGGGGAGATTCAGTGCTTATAGAAGTGGCTGAACTAGGCTGTACCTTACCAAGAAGTAACTATGAAATAGTTTATGTGCTTAAAACAGGTAAAATTGCAGTTTTTCTGGACTTTTGCGGTAAGAGATATGGAGTTCATATCAAGCTCTGAGGGAAGTGTAGAGCCCCTGTTAGATCTGTTCAGGAAACCTCTGGGGTCCTAGTCCCTGGAGGTGGTAGACCCTGTGTAGCTTACTCCCCTCAGGCTCTTCAAGACCATGTTTTGTGTTACTCTGGCTGTATCAGGCAAATAAGATATTTTATTGTGGTATCACAAAACAGTGCCTGCATTTCATCTCACTGTGCTCCCAGGTAATAGATCTCAGAGAGGACTGCCAGCACCATCTAATCCCACCCCCTGTTCTCTGGGATCATCTTCTGTAAGACTTCCAAAGGCCGAGATTAAAGAATATATTAAAAATTTATTTGGTCTCTTTAAAAA
>NW_008823291.1:0-1366 GCF_000699105.1 Pygoscelis adeliae | reverse complement strand
ATGGGGAAAAATAACCAAACCCCTAAGCCCCAAAGTTTCCTCCTCTCCCCTATCAAGCACTTGCTACAACTACACTGCCTGGCCATCTACTACAGAATTTACCTTTCATCTTGGTCACAAGAATTCTAATCTTACAAGTACCTATAGTAATTTAGAAAACTTTATTTTGTTTCAGATTTTCTATAAATCAAACGAAATTCCCGATCTTCTCTGCTACTCAAAGAACTATCAAAAGCGTTTTGATTATACGACTTCTTGCTGCTCCAAGTCTTGATGACTGTTATGAGGAAAGCAGAAATAATGTACATATCTTGCTGCAGAATTAGCCAAAGTTCAAGTGCTACTTCTAACTTCTTCTTCTAAGATTTTTTTCATTGTACAACTGGCTGCAAATAAATCTTTTCAATTTTTGCATACAGTCTTCCAAAAATATTTCCTGGTTTTAACACTTCAATTCTCCATGTAGAAGTTCCTGAAACTGCATATTTTTCCACTGCGCTACGCACTGGCTTTTCATATTCTCCTAGACTACTGCCAACTCATTCTGGGAATGAACAAAGAAAACTTTTCTCAGCTCACTGAATCTGAATGTTACGCTTTTGCCTCACACAAACCAGGAAAATCTGTGAAAATACCACTGAATAGTTCTGAAACGTACTACCACGAAAAAGCAATTTAATATAATTAAAGTTTTAAAGTCGGATTTGCTTTTACAAGAGTCCAATTCAAATAATACTCCATTAATATTTTCAGTTTTCTGCTGCCTTTCACACGTATATCCAGAAGGCAATTAGTGAAGCTCCCACAAAAAAAAGTTAAGCCAAAATTCTTTCAAAGCTTCTGACTTTGGCTTTTTTAACTCATTTCTTTACTCTCTGAATGACTACACATCTATTCTCACACTAAAAGGCAGTCATACAGTCACTACAAATACTCTATCTTAAATACACTAATGGCTTGACACCTTGGACCAGAGTTACTCTAAGCTGGTGTTAACCTGTACAACTTAGTTTTGCACAGAAGATACAGCCACACAGAAAATAATCCAAAAATTAACGTGCTCTTTAAAGCCTTGAAACAGTAAGAACAAAAACCGCAGAAACTGATGTTAAGAATAGATATGCATTTTACTTTTAAAAATAATCAGTGTGAAAATCAGAGAAACATTCAGGCAGATTAACAACACCTATTATGTAATGTCTAATATGGAAGTATGAGTTACAGAATAAATTCAAAACATATGGACAGTGGCCAAGTGCAAGTTCTGTCTACTTGTTTTTGCTTACCCTTACTCCCACTAACAACTTAGAAGTTAACAGTCCAACTAGCAATACCTCTGTCCTGTCTATGCTGATCTAACTAATCT
>NW_008823290.1:0-1336 GCF_000699105.1 Pygoscelis adeliae | reverse complement strand
TGAACAATCGGTAGGTACGAGAGTTTCTCCCGTTGTCATGGGAATGCGTTGATAGTGTTCTTACTGTTGTGTCGCTTAGCAGCCTTTCTGGATTCAGAGGTTGTGGCATTACAAATTTAATGTCTGGGGACAAAAACAGCTTTTCTGTATCTAACTCTCTGTTAACACATGTACGCCTCCTGCCTCACTTGTATTGCCAGTCTCCATCAGGATTACTCCCTCTGAACCGGTTGCTCTGACTCCTTACTTAATCAATGGAGAGGGAGAGAAACTTGTAGGGAGCAAACCATCTCACCTAGAAGAGGCATTTTGAAAGAGACCAGATGCATTGCATGCAACAAGCAATTTCTTCTGTTGTCTGGAAAAAGCACACGGCTAGTTCAGTTTCCATCACCCGTGTTGCAAGTCAGATCAGAAGTATCCACCCATCTTCATTAAACTCTGTGATTATCGGTTTCTATTAGTAACGCTGATGTTCAGTCAGTTATTTAAATGGCAACTATAGCAGTATTGACCTTAAATTTAGTAGAGCATACCCAAGTTTTGTGGAGTAGTATCTGGAGGCTTTTCCTGATCATAGTAACATTGGAATAGTTAATAGCTTAATGATTTCTATGATAGGTTGCATTCTGTGCTTGGAGGTCGGCGTTTCCATTCTACGCACAATAACGTCATTTCCATTCAATGACAATAAGTGATTGAATTCTTTACTGGTGGTTCTTACTGTTTCCTTCCTTTTGACGTGAACAGAGTTTTCCAATTTCACGTATCGTGCCTGCATGCAAGTTGAGGACCACGTTAACAGCAAGAAACCCTGCGTGTAGAGTTTCACGTACTGCAGTTTCTTTATAGTGTCTAAACTGTGTGCATTACCTCTGGATGCTGCCTCTGAGACTACTCAACAGGCAGCTGCTGATTACATTTAAAAAGCTGTTACTGGTTGCTGTATGTTGAAAGACTCCACGTATTGTACAGGTGTTCTTATTCAGATGGTGGGAATCATGGCTTTGACAAAGTGTGGCAATTATTAATCTGTATTCTTCCTGACGCTATCTCTCAGTGTAATTACAAGATTAAAAGCCATACCACTTTTTAAACAATGAATTCTCAAGTGCGCTTTCAACTACTTTGAATGTTGTAAGCTTTAGAAAGAAAGTCTCGCACAGTTGTTTAATAATGGGTATATTTTCGTAAAAGTTTTTATTTGCTTGATCATAACTACCATAAAGTGTTTGATTAAAGAAATCAGGTTAATGGTCGATTTTCATGCATAGTTCATACTTTCTGATTAAAATCTCTTTTTTTCCTGTGGCTAATACGAAATACAGACATCTTT
>NW_008823289.1:0-1362 GCF_000699105.1 Pygoscelis adeliae | reverse complement strand
GGCTGGATGGGGCCCAGCCTCCCCCGGTCGGAGGCTGCAGGGCGATGGGGGGACACAGCGCCAAACAGCCCCAGCATCTCTGCCTGCCGTGAGCCATCACAGCAGGCTTTGGGAAGAAGGTGGAGCCTTTTCCCTGCCAAACCTCAGCTTGGTCCGGGGGCTCGCGGGCGGGAACTGCTGGCAGCGCCGTTTCGGGACGGGAGAGAAGATGGCCGCCCTGCCCCGTTCCTCAGCTGGGGCTCGACAGCCCGCAGGCGTGCAGTCCCCAGGCCGGCCGGCAAGGGGCAGCCGTGCCTGCACCCTCCCTCCTCCCCACCCGCGGCCACCGCACAGATGGCCTCGGCAGGCCCTCGGCTCTCGGCTCTCTCTACTGCCAGCCCTTCTTCCCGCTCTCCGCTGCTCTGCCCGCAGCCGGTCTGTGATGGAGGTCTCTTCCTGGGAGAGTGGGGGAAAGCAGGCAGCCACGGATGGCCTGGCTCCGTCGTCTCCGGCCTCTCCCAGGCGGCAGCAGCGACCGGGAGCCACGAGCTGCTGCTGCCCCAGAGAGAAAGCCAGGTCCTTCTGCCTCTCTTTGGGTGCCCTGTGCCCCAGGTGCCTCCAGGTCTTGAGGTTCCCCATGGGAAGGAGCATCCAGAAGACATGGGCAGGACCTGAGCTGCCTATGGCACCAGTGAATGCACCCGGAGAGACATTTATGTGGTGAAGACCGAGCTCTGGAGACTCTTGGAGGCTGGCAACTGACCTGGCAGTGCTCTTTTCGGTTCCTGCCTCCCTGCCCCACTCTCCAGTGGTTTGCCCACGGATGGAGATCTTTTTGTTCTGGGAGGGTGGGAGAAGGCAGACAGCCTTGGAGGACGGTGCCTGTAGCTCTGGGAGAAAAACAAACCAAGGCCAAAGCCCCGAGCAGGGAGAAAGCCAAATCACTGGAGGAGCTTCTGGGCCTGTGCAACCTCCCCGCAGCCTGCTTTCATCTCCCCAAATGTGTGATCGGCGCTTTGCAGGCAAAGGAGGGGTTGATAGTCACCAGCCGGCACTGGGGCTCTTCTCTCCTGGAGCCGTGTGTGAGGCGGGCTGGAGAAGGGGATGCCATGGTGCCTGGAGATGGTGCACTGCAAGCCCTGAGGAGTATCCGCCAAGGCGATCTGCAGGAAGACGACAACGGAAGGCGTCCTGTTAGCATCCCTGTTTAAGCAGTACCCACGCAGTCAGCCATACAGCTGATACATAGCCTAAGTCACTAATTCAAATACGATCAGGAGAAGCCAGGGAAATCTCTGGACCAACCTGATGCTCTGAAGGGTATCTGGTGGGTTACATGGGCACGTGCAAATGAGAAGCTTTGAAATTCAAAACGGAATTTAG
>NW_008823288.1:0-1357 GCF_000699105.1 Pygoscelis adeliae | reverse complement strand
TAGTGCCTTTTATTTATTTAACAAAAGGTCTTGAATAGTCTTCATTTATTTTAAACGTAAATTCAGAATTATGTTAGTAACACATAGTTTTAAAATAATGTGTATAATTTAGGAAGGGCAGGAACAAGAGTGTTATCAATTCTATCAGCCATTTATGAAGCTCTTCAGGATAACATACACTTAGGTAGTCTTAGAAAAAGAAGTAGAATTTCTAATTTGTTCATTGGAACTGGTTTACCTGGTGTTCAGCTAATAATCTTAAGTAAGTGAATGAGCTGACTTTTAAATTTTGTCCTGAACCAATCTTCTTCTGGCAACTCTTTTTATTCTTCCCCCCCGCCAAGCTCGTTGAAAGCTTTGTTCTTAGAAGATAAAACCAGTTGTATAATAAACGAAAAGTGTTTTATGAGTTGTATTAAATGTCCTTTTGTTGCAAGACAGTTTTATGTAGCAATGAAGTCAAGACTCGGGAGTTGTTGGCTTCTTTTGGCACTGAGTCTTGAGTTCATTGTGTTAGGGTTATTTTAGAAATAGCATGAAATAGAAAGCAATTTTGAAAGGGAAATAGTAGTAGGAGAAGAAAAAAATCAGGCAAAGAAAACCTGATTTTCATTGTCTCGTATGTTTACCATCATTTATTTGGGAAAGTGCTCTCCTTTACTATATTTCTGTTGACCATTCACTCCTTCAGAGAAAGGTTAGCTAGTTGGTGTATAAATGATAAGGTATGCCATGATAGAATTGCTTTTCTCAGTTCTGAGATATTTCTCTAATCTTAAAGAATGTTAAGCATAGCACTAAAATTAATTTGTGTGAAGAAAGTTTTCTGCATGTTTTTCCAAACTTGATATTTTGGTTTGTAATTGACAGTTGTCAAACTAAATTTCTTAAGACTACGTTTTGGCATGTTTTGTTCTAAATATAATTTTTAGGTATACTTCAAACTGTCTTGCTCTGGTTACATGCATGAATGATGAGCATAAATTGTCTTTTCTGAAGAAGATATTCAATCCTGAGGAGCTGATACATTTCAGATTAAAGTAAGAACTTTTAAAATCTTGAACACTATTTGTTTTTGTTGATGACTTTCAGTTGAGTTAATAAACATGGATTTTGCAGGCTACTAGAAGAATCTCAGCTGCAGAATGTGGAACAAGCCCTTGTTTTGGCCAATCCGGACTCCTCATTTTGGCAAAAGGAGAAAGAACTGCAATATACGCAAGGACATATAGTATCGGGCGACCTCTCTGCAAATGTCGTGGCTGTATGTGGTATTGTGCTGCCTAGACTACAGCTTGTTTCTGAAGAGCAGGTATGTAACCCAGGGTTAAGTCTGTACCTTTTTTTTTTTTTTTTT
>NW_008823287.1:0-1362 GCF_000699105.1 Pygoscelis adeliae | reverse complement strand
AAACATCAGTGTGTTATCACATTGTCCTCGTGCTAAATCCAAAACATTAAGCCAGACCAATAATGCTCTTATTCATGGTTTAAGACAGCTGATTGAAATAAGATCACTTGAAATTTTGGCCTCGATCTTCAATATGTTTTTAATATGAGAATATTCATTTGGGAGAGGAACAGAATGCATTTACACAGTTCCATTGTGGCTTTTTGTTGAACACCCAGATCCTCTCCTTCCCCCTTCTCTTGCCTTAAGCATTGAAGTCAAGCATCTGCTTTGGAAATGCAGCTCAAATGTAACTGTTTCTGCTATTTTGCTTAGGTTTTTTTGCACGAGTTGAAAATATCAGTTCTAATTTGCTTTATAGCACTCTTTGTAACTGTGGGACAGAAAAAAGACCACAGGAATTTCTCCCACCAAGAGAAAGTATTCAGAATAGTAGTATAAAGACTCGCTGGCCATATTGATGTCTTCCTTTATACATAACTTTATTAAATCTACACATTGGAATAAATTTTACCTAGCAGGCTTTCAGTTCAATTACAGCAATTGTTTTTCAGCAGGCTAATTTTTCTGTAAGATGAGACAACGGAAGTAAACACTTAGAAAAATGAGTATTCCGCATACATGTGCAGTACTCTCATGGCTGGTTTCATCTTGAGAAGCTCTGGAATGGCTCCATCTTTGTTCGGTGAGCTAATGAGAAGTTTAATCTTTCAGGAGAAGGAATTCATGTGAACCGTTAAATTACAAAATGACCCTTCAGAAATCAGAGCAAGGTCATTTAGGCCAAATCACATGCAAAGTATTACGGTCCGGTATGTTCTTTGCATGGCTGTATTATTTATAGGTTGGATTATCTTGAACAGTTCCAAAAGCCACAGGTTTCCTTGGGCATATTGCAGTAAGGCAAGGAAGTCACAAAGCAAGGAAGAAGAGAGAGACACAATCCGAGCAGCTAAAAAAAGATGGACAGTGTCATCCTTCTGGGACAATTCTTGGAAGCAACCAGTCAATACAGAGAGAAAGTGTGGTTTGGGGAATTTGCAGTAGAGAAAGATTTAAGATTTGTAGTAGGACAAAGCAGTCAATTCTTTGTCAAAACCTTCCATGTCGTCTCCCACTTACCTTTACTTAATTTCAAACTAAATACAAAAGTTGTCTCCTGTGACTCGCTGATGCTGACAAACACAAGTGTATCCCTTTTCCAGGAAGTAAGAGGGAAAATTCATGAGCCTCGGGAACAGCACGTAGCTGTGTTCTCCTAGAAGAGAGGCTGAAAAAGGGCGGAGTGAAGCTGCTGAAAGGTTGTCTGGCAGATATGTTTCTGTGCAGCTAAGTGTCAGAGTCCAATACTCTCTGACCAGG
>NW_008823286.1:0-1366 GCF_000699105.1 Pygoscelis adeliae | reverse complement strand
CTGCTCTGCTCCCCTGTTTTCCCCTCTTGTCTTTTTTCTTACTGTGTATTGTCTGCTTTGCCATTTATGTAGAACAGCAGGGAGATGCAAGGGACAGTAAAGCTGGCAGTTTTGCTTTGATTACACCTGGGAAGCACCACGGCTCACTGTCAGCATGTGACAGCAGGGAACCACGTGTGGTTCCTCTGGAACCAGCCCTGGAGCCTCCTGCCATGCCAGGGTCTACACCTGAGCTAGTCACCCCACACTCCCTTCTCTGACACTGGAGAGAAAGCTGCATATGTAGGCTGCGATTCATCTGACCTGGTTTAGATGCCTATGTCAGGATGAGAGGTACCGTGCCTCAGCACTGTTTGCTTCTCTCCGTTGGCTGTAGAGGAGCCCGAGGGGACCCACGCAGATGACAGACCTCACAGTATAATGTCTAAAGTGAGGAGGACTAACCCCACCTCCTATTAGCAGGATCAAACCATCCAGATTCATCCCCCCGACCCGTTGGAGTACTGAAGTTTTTTAACTGCTGAGTTGCTTGAATTATCTTTCAAAATTGTCTTTCTCTCACCATGGAGCAGAGACTGAGCCTATGGTTAATATCTTTTTACCTTTAAGCACCTCATCTTGGAGAGATGAGTCCAGAATTTAATGCTAATATGCTGCAATTAGCAACATTTATTCTGGTAAGGAACAATTTAGCAAACTGCTTAAATATCTGCTCAACCGTATGACTACATTCAGGAGAGCACTCCTGTAAGGGCTCAGTTTGCAGAGTGTAATTAATTATCTCTGATTTAAAACAGTCAAGCTTTTACTTAATATTCAGTGTGTTTTTGCATGCTAGATTGATTTTGACATCACAGTGAAGATAAGCTGTAGGAAATATATGATGAGTTATCTATTTCTGAGGGCTTTTCAAAGGTAGCGCATGTTACATGTGGTTTGCAAATATGTTATCTTGCATTTCCTCATAAAGCTTTTTTGAGTGTTTCCTAGGATATTTGGAAATATGTTGCTAGCTCCTCCCAGCAAAGAGAGATCCATTAATAAATTAGTTTGTGATGAGAGCAAAGCAAGGAAAATAGTAGCATTTAGTGATAATTTAAATATATTAGCATCACAAAATATCTGAGGAATCCTAATTAACTGTTTTCTCCTGAATCTGAACTTCAGGCCTGGAATTTGGAAAATCAAAGCCTGGTTTCATCAATATGAAATGTCTAATGTTTCTGCTGAATTTGAAGTTAAAAATTATGGTAAGAGAATATTTAATTTGCATTATAAATATATGAAGCCATCACTATGTGTTAAAAGATATACTGCAGTGATTAAACCTGGCTGTAGTTAGGTACTAAGGACAAGATTCACAGTG
>NW_008823285.1:0-1351 GCF_000699105.1 Pygoscelis adeliae | reverse complement strand
TCTAAGTGCAGTATTGAACAGAAATGATTCTTTAATCTCTACATTTGTTTTCCTAATGATTTTTCATTTTATCACTGAAAATAACTCTTCTTCTTAGGGCTTCTGTTTGAGTTTCCTGACGCAGCTTGACAGAGTTTCTCACCCAGTAGTTCAAAAGCTAATTTGCCAGCATATAGTCTCTGGCAACATCAAAAGCCTTCTCAAGCAGGTAGGTAACTAAGCCTATATAGAGCTGTTTAGTATTCAGAGTAGAATTTATTTTGAGTTGCCGTCTCCTGCCTTTTTCCTCCACATTTCCTTCTCACGGTCCTGTTTTTCATCTTATAAAGATAAGAACGGAAAAAAAACCCCACCTTAATACTGTTTCTTCGTAATTTTTTACTTCTGCTTGAAATGCCCATACGTTAGCTAGTTTATTTGTTAATTTGAAAAAATGTGGAAGTCTGAATAATTACAGCATTATGGAGTGTGGGCAGCTTAATACAGTGACTCCAACTGTAAAGCTTTCACAGGCTTCTGAGGAGCTTTCATAGGCTTTTTATTTTTAGACTCCGAATGCAGAACATATGGATACGAAGCAAACATCTGTGCTTTGTCTCTAATGGGAAAGGAAGAATCTCACTAGTTGTGGAAGCCCAGCATGAGTTTGCATGAGGGACTGGGCTGGTGGGATGGGGAAGCCAGTTGCAAGAGAGATGTATTTGTTTCAGGGTAAAACTCTTCATATTGGATAAAAAGATAAAAGCCAATTTCCTGCTTGGAAGCATACTTCAAAATTCAGTGCTAGGACTCTTGAGACATTTTTATCTTCATGGCACTGGCAAAGATTCTGGCTTCATGACCTTGAAATAATCTGGTCAGGCTTTTCCTGTAATTTCCATTCTGTGACAAGGGGACAGTGCTTACTGCAGGAGTGCTCAGGGATTAATTTAAAATGACTTCTTAAAGATTATGTTGCAGTGGCGTAACAGTAGTTGTCTTCATTAGCAAATTGAAACTCATTTGTATAATCTGTTATTTCTGTCATGTCTCCTTAGCAAATACCAAAACCCCAAGGAGGGAGATTTATACTTATAGAAGGATACTGGATTTCAGCTGGGGATAAGGAACCTACTGTAGATGAGACTTATGTGCTAACCCCTTCAGTTAAGCTTAATCTGAAAGACATTGTCAGAGTTGTGTCTGCAGGGTATGTGTTTCAACTTTTCCATTAAAAAACTAAGTTAAAGATTTGGGCCTTAAGTGTTGGTGCCTGTCTAGCCTTTATTGTTTGGCATGAGTAATGTCCATTTTCCTTCTACTTTATAGTTAACTTTTCATTATACAGTGACTTGAATTTATACATGTATTT
>NW_008823284.1:0-1346 GCF_000699105.1 Pygoscelis adeliae | reverse complement strand
AGAAAGGGATGCGGGATGGAAAAGCCGCCATGAAAAGGGTCATATTGTATTACGCGGGGAAAAAAAGAAAACGTTTGGCCTTACTTCTTTAATGCCTTTGTGAGGCATCTTCTAATTTCCTGGTTCACCAAGTAACGCTTTTCGGAGCTTTTGATTTCTGCCTGCGCACATGCCAGTTGCAGTGCGCTCTCCTCCTGCATGCTCCGTGCTCTCTCCAGGTCCAGTTCCAGAGCTCTCATTCTCTGCTCCGCCTGGTTTCTCCAAGCGGCGTCAGTGGTGTTGCCCTCTTCTGTTCTGGCCTGCGCGGCTGCCTGGGTCTGAAGCAGAAGATGCAACTTCACGCAACAGGAAGAAAAAGATCATGCCCACCCCTCTCAAAAAACCTGCTCTTTCTGCCATTTTTATATGAAAGCTAGTATTGAACAGCCTACAACGCTGTACGGACAGGGATGAGGAAAAGGCTGCATGCTTTCCATGCACACGGGCCCCACGACGCGCGCAGCAGCACTTTGACGCAGCCTTTTGCAGCTCCCCGCCTTCCCTACAGGAAAGCCAAACCCCCGGCACTAACAAAGAGAGCCAGATGCCCAAGACAAAACACCTAAAAGCCACCACCACCACCACAAATGAACGCAACGCCGACTACAGACACAAATGGTACATAAACTGACCTGCAAAAGTAGACTGAGAGGTTGCTTCTCTCTCATTTCTTCTTGCGCTCGCTGCTCACGCTGTTTTCCATAAAGCGCTGTTGCGGTATCATCCACCCCAGGAGTCGCCAAGTGAAGTGGCAGAAGAGCCACCAGCCCTCGCAGCTCCTGATTTCTAACTTCGAGCTCCAGAGAATGTTGGGACTCCAACTCCAGCTGCGCGGAGAGTTCGCACGCCTGGATGCGGGGAAAAAACAATCTGCCTTAAGCAGAGGGGTCTGAAATCTCTGTGAAACTCAATCAAATGTATGGATCGAGATCGCAGCTGTCATCCACCCAGTTTGTATTTCAAGCCAGGGAAAACCCGCTTGGATTTCTGAAAGGACGCACGCCTTTCGAGGCCTTGCCGAAGAGACCGCTCCAGCTTCCATCCCTCCCTCCCCTCCAAAAAGCACCATGGCAAAGGCACTCGACTCCTCCTACAGCATCATACAGCTTCCGTGCCTGTGAAGATGCTCTTTTGCATTTCATCGCACTCACTGCGTTTCATTTTGCTTCCATCGTGCTCCTGTTCTGCCCCGTTCCTTCTCAGACGCGTGTCCCTGTGCCAATGCCCGGGGCGGACAGTGTCGGGGGGAGAGACAAGAGCTTCAAGGCCTTACTTAGAGGGGGCGTGAAGCCTGGCTTACGAGACGA
>NW_008823283.1:0-1362 GCF_000699105.1 Pygoscelis adeliae | reverse complement strand
CTGACAGAACTCGAAGACTAAACTTTGAATTGTCAGTGGATTTCCCTTCAAAGACGTGAGATATTTGTATGGAGCATCCTCCCTTTGCAGGTTACCCACTCAGTGTTGAACATCTGTAGTTTGGAGAGGATGTGAACAGGTTCGTTGACATTGAACATCACAAATTTGGTGGTAAGAAGCTCACTTATGTATAACGGTTTCCATTCGGTCAAATGCAGTTATAACAACCACATTATGTTTTAAAGGGTTCAGAAGAACAGGTGTTACCAAATCGCCTAGGAAGAACATCAGAGTGAGTAATATCTTATATGTTGAAAGGTAATTAAATAAGTGTGCTATCATAACACCTGCGGACTTAAAGCAATGCCCATGCTTTACCCTTTGGAGTTATATGGACAAATCTTCGCCTACTGTCAAGGCCAACGAAGACATGAAATTCATGACACTGGAGCGTGCATTTCAAGAGCTCTCAACTTCATGATGGCTGTCATTTGACCTCTGTAAACTTTAAAAGTTTGTTGAAGTGATTTAAATAAACCGAGAAAAAGAGAGCTGAGCTTAGAAACAGGGATAGAAATTACTGAACATGCAACTAGCACAGAAGAAAGACAATTCTGTTTTCAGAGACAGAAAAAAACCAGTGGAGGGATGCAATGAAAATGAGATTCAAATCCTGGGAGGCTGTGGAGGATCGCCCGTTGAATCATTGACAGGTTAAATATGCACGTGAATAAAAGACAGTTAGTGATCAGGATTCAACATCTGATCCCAGGAAAACTGAACACCTTCGACTGGGGAAGATATAAAAAAAATTGGAGAAAATGGCAATCTGCTGAGGATTGGGTTAAATATTTGTCATCCTCAGCATTGTTAAATATTCAACCACATTAATTATATGTAGGAAAGAAGGACTGACAGAGGACAATTATGTCTAGAGTTGTTAATTTTATTTGTTTCCATTCTCCAAGGTTGGTTAGGTTTACTAAAGACAATTGCTTTCATTTGCTGATTAATGATATAAAAGGGTAATTTGTGATAAACGCCACCGTTATAAAACCTTTTTGCAAAAGCAGAACATATGAAATTGATCATTGGATATGAAATAAGAAGATGACTGAGGACTTAACGTGTGGTCTCCTGAAAGTTATTGTAGTTTATATTACTAGCACAAACTAGCAAATGATTGCATTTTATTTCTTGTCATCTTGTCATTTTCTGGTTTTGATAAGCTCCATAACTAGTACAAGATTTACAAGGTCCTGTACCACAAGGAAAGCCGCAAGGATGTTATGGAGTTCACCAGTGGCACATGGGAGGGAAGTAAGAAGTCACTTTTCATATTTTCACCCTCTCAAAATTTTT
>NW_008823282.1:0-1334 GCF_000699105.1 Pygoscelis adeliae | reverse complement strand
CAGCCACTAAATCTTCTGGCAACAGCAGTGCATTTTGATGATGTGCTGTGTCAGCTTCCACTAATGGTTTAGGGTTGAATCAGGCACAGTTCAAGACCCAAAGCAGTGCAGGGCATCACATCTCATTCTTTGGAAGAACACGTACCCTAATTATGAAGATGGCTACAAAATAAAGAGATCAGGATTTCTGGCAAAACAGAATAATGATCATCTTTAACAGGAAATCAGAATGCCATTTTGAATCCCTAAAAATCATAAAAGAGTAGGATTTCAGTCCTGTAATGAATGTGTGTCTGAACGAGAAGTGTTACCATTTTCAGAGAAAATGATCTTTCTGAACAAAACCCGTCAAAGTTGCTTTTTCTGCTCTTAGGGGTTAATCTCCCTGGCCTATTCCAGTAATGCGAATGGAAACAAAGGCTGTATATGTGTGTGCCACTTACCACACAAAATATCCATCCAGTATTTCAGAGAGCACAGGAAGGAAATGCCCACTGAGCTAGGGACGTGCCAATGTCAGTGCTGCCTGTGCCAGTCCATTCCTGTGAAATTCGCAGCGTGCGGCAGAATGCAATGTGGGGCGGCAGGCTTGCAGTGGGGTGGGAAGATAGCTTAAACAGACAGTGGAAGAGAATAAGCCATTTGGGAGGTTTAATAGGGGGCTGTTTGTTTGTCTGCCCTTTTGATGTTAAATTAGTCTTCAATTTTGTTGCAAGGAAGGAGGCATTGGGAAAAGGATGCTTCTCTTCCAGTAAACCCTGGGAAAGCAACACCTTTATTTTAACGGCCTTCCCACCAAGAACCCCCTGCAACATTTTGGCTTTCCCTAGCCATAGCTATCAGCAACACAACAGCTGCTCATTTTACAATGACTTGCTGGAGAGAGAATGATTGAAAGAGCCAATCTATGTCACATGGAGAAGCTGTGGCACAACATCACAGGAGGTAATAGGAGAGGAATGAGGTCAGAACAAACAAGGGTAGGGTGAGAACGGAGAGGAAAATAGCAGCGAACAAAATTATTAAAAGGCGAGACGCTGTACTACACAATCTATGTTTAAAAACGGCCACAACCTCAACGCTGCAAACAGCCACAGAAATGCAAACAAGCTCTGTATTACTTTTTCACAGGGGCTCGTGAGTATGGCTGAAAAAAGCTACTGAAGTCCTAGTAATGAAGCACAACGATGGGAATACACTTAGGCAAAAGCACAGTCTAATTCATACGGCTTGAAAGCCCCAGCACCTGGCGGCGTCCCACTAGTCGCAGGGTTTTAAATAGCAGCCTTGCTCATGTCATTTTGTAGCTTGAGAAACACAGCAGCGGCGGCGGC
>NW_008823281.1:0-1340 GCF_000699105.1 Pygoscelis adeliae | reverse complement strand
AAAATCAACACAGCAAGACAAAGCTGAGGAAATTTCTCCTCCGAACTAGAGCACCTTCATTTATTTATTCTTCAATTAAGGAGCAAGTGGCACTAAAACCAGTAGATATCACTGTCAGCCCTAAGAGGGGAACTAGAAATAGGGAAGGTGAGGAAAACCCGGCGGGAGTACTGTAAAAATGTTTAATGCAAAGTGTCCCGAAGGCGTGACATATCCCAGTGTACATAATTTATTATCCTTCTTTTCTGCAGGGCAGCACACGGGACTTGCAAGAAGAGACCGAAGCACTAGTGACTGATGTGAGGGAGCCTTCCAATCTTTATTAAATGTATTGAACAATACCGTGGCAAATTGGGTAAGACTGGAAGCAACATGATAACCCTGAATCTGCATTTTTAAAGGCTTTAAAAGTCCTATCGAAAGGTGTGTCGCTGCAAGATAAAGCACACATTTTTTGAAAAGGAGACTTTAAGCCATTAGATATATGCCATATAAATGGCTCTACTCTGCTAGACCTGAAGCTTTAAGTGGAATAGAAGTGCTGTTTTCATTTTTCTTTATTTTTCCAGTTATCTTGTTTTACAGCTTTCTACAATATAGTCCTTAGCCAGCACAGACCTACATTTAGGCAATTATTTTCCTTTACTCTTTAAAGAAATACAATATCTGATGATGGCAAATGTGCAAAGCAACAAAATTGCCAAGTCGTACTCCAGAATCTTATTACACCGTTCCATTTTCCCATTTGTTGTATAATTATGGACAATTAGGGCTGAGAGCACCAAGGTCAGTTTTGCTCCCTTAAGTGCGTTTGCCATAAAAGCGCTCTGTTTTAGTCTGGCCGGTGTAGTGCGTTTAAATAAAAATGGCATACAGGGAAAAATATGTAGGAGTTTGAATCAGTCAAAGCAAACGTAGAGTATGCTTCCTTCAAGTGGTCCAAATCCCAGAGCAGCCCCTCTGTGGGCATAAAACCTCCCAGGTGAGAGGGAGGGTTACAGCAGAGCTAGCATGCAAGTAAAAACAATTATTTATTTGATAAAAAGCCAAGCGTGTTCTTTTCTTGTCCATTTTGCTCGGAATGTACTTTCTTTGAGGCAGGCCAGCTCGTGCAGTGTTCTGGCTGGTCTCTACATGCGTGTTGCAAAGGCCCAGCCATTAACAACCGTTAAAAAATTGTGACTCACCCTTGCTCCTTTCACATTGTGATTCCGTGAGTATGGGTAAAACGCACCCAGTTGCGTCCAGCGAAGACACAGCTGATACTCTGAGTCTTTGAAGAAGCCGCAGATATCAGCCCCTGTCTGAAATTTTTAAAATTATCCAATTGGAATACTATA
>NW_008823280.1:0-1347 GCF_000699105.1 Pygoscelis adeliae | reverse complement strand
TGACACTTTCTACATGATTCACAGGTCATTTCCTGCTAAAGTGAAGAATTCATTGATCAGCACCTGCTTATTATGTTCCAAGTAGGCTAGAGGGACTTAAAGTACCATAATCCTGGTCAGAAATCTGAAAGAATTTATTTAAACAAGTTAAAAATCTAAAATAGACCTAATAAACAGGGCTAGAACAAGCAGGATGCTGGATGAATGAATAGGGAGGGAAGGCTTTAGCACAACACTAAAAGACATCATGAAGTAATGTCCTTGGGGGCGAAGTTGTGTGAGCCATTTTTTTTGGACTGTATAGAACTAGATCATAGAAAAATCTACAAGTAAACAACAACAGAAAGTAAATATGTCTAGTGAATAGCTATGGTACAGATCATTTTTCATTTTAGCCTTATTACCAGATATGTCACTGTCTTCAATATCTTCAAATCTGTATTTTGATATTGCTATGATGCTATTTAATAGTATGCCAATACTGTGATGGAAAATAAATTCTCCAAATGAATATTTAATAATGAACACTAGAGTGTACATTTCAATTCTGTGCTGTTTGAATACAGAAGATAGTTATATAAAAATCAATACTTTTGTGTTATTCAGACCTGCAAAACACTGTATCAGTGGTAAATACGTAACCAAGATGGTGTTTGTCATCCAGAAAACTGTAATTCTCCATTCTGTACCATCTCTTCATGTTTTTTTAATTTGTGGGAGAGCTGTAGTTCTTGTCACTGCCGTACAAGGAGAACTTGCGTAAGAAGGCTATGGAATGTGTTGCTAAGAGGTATTGTAAGCTATAGAATATGGAATACTGTAGTGTGTTCAGCGCAAAGGAGCAAGCGCAGGGGTCAACACAGGCTAACCCAAGCTTTATTTACAATAAATTTGTTAGAAAAACCCTAAAGGTACCTGATACAAAAGATGAGCAGAAGCTTGTATGTGGCTACAACTTGCTTTTTGACATGACCCGAAGAATTGTAGATAGTAAGTAATTATTTTTCTCCTTTTCACTTTGCAGAAGAATTCTTAATTTCTATTAATACAGGTTTTGAAACTTTGCGTTGACCAATTCATCTGTAGCAATGGGAAAACTCCACTGTAGATTGTCATAACTTTTTAAAAAGCACATTTCTTGAAAAATAAACACGAGCTTCTAGCTCATGGATTATTTTTCTTACAAATGTAAGTAGGATCAAGAATGTAGTGGCTTTCTGAGCCTTTCATAAGACAAATCCAGTATGCTGCTTGCTTGTATTTTTGATCTGAAGTGGATGCTTACCAATCTGCTGTTAATCTGAAGTTGATGTTCAGAACTATATTGTCCTGGTTTCGGCAGGGATA
>NW_008823279.1:0-1296 GCF_000699105.1 Pygoscelis adeliae | reverse complement strand
TCTTTCCCACCAGCACATTCATATATGACTTCTGCCACAACAGGTCAGTAAAGATTTATTTACCAGGTCTGTGGCACAAAGGGTAGGAAATGCTAGCTGGACCCTGCTGGAAGGCTGGAGAAAAATGCAGTAAACAGCAGCAAACTGTTGTGCTGGTGGTGAGCATAAGTGCTTCGGTGCTTTTCCTCTTGCTGAAACCTCCAATGGTGGCTATAAATCTTTTGCTGCCACTTGCAGTGGGTATTTACTAATTACAGCATCAGTACGTCTTGTACCAGTCTGTGGGTCCTCGGGATAGCCTAGCAAAGGAGCAGAAATAGTTTTGCAATGAAGGCAGGTTCAAGGAATGAATGTCTCAGCACTGATCTCTCCACTGCTCTGGCAGCAGCGCTAGGAAACTAAGGATCACAATACAGAGAACAAGGATGTTAATTCTGCCTAAATAACAGACTGCGTTTCCTCTACCCGGCTGTTCTGGGGAGCTAATTACACAGATTCCCAAATCAAAGAAATATAAAACAGTCTGCAAACGATTGCAATGTTGATGTGTTGGCAGGCCAAACCATGACATATGGTCCTTCAGTATGCCATCCTAGAGAACAGGCTCACGAGCAACGCTCATTACGCAAAATAATGTCGTAAATAACAGAAAGAGGCTGATTTTA
Source organism: Pygoscelis adeliae (assembly GCF_000699105.1). Lineage (NCBI taxonomy): Eukaryota > Metazoa > Chordata > Aves > Sphenisciformes > Spheniscidae > Pygoscelis > Pygoscelis adeliae. Next base: position 631 of record NW_008823279.1, on the reverse strand, counting down.
GAAATGTACTTGAGGTGGCCTCCCTGCTTAGCCTCGCTAGAATACAGTCAGTGTTTCACAGAGCTGCTGCCAGCCTGGTGATAGGTTCCCAAATGTACCTCCCTTGAGGGGGAAGGAAGGTGAATCATATCCAGACAGGATCCCGGCTCAGTCAATACCCACACACAAACTTTGCTAAAACAGCACTAAGGTTGCAAAGTCAAGATTTCGGCACTAACGCTCGCAGAGCACCGTGCGCGTGTGCGTGTGCCACCAGCCCTGTTTTGGGAGCGCCCCGTGGCAGTGTGGCAGCCCTCACGCCACTCATCAGCGGGATTTGGACCTCAAAGTTCACCACACGGACCCCTGCCGCAGACCTCATGGAGTAAGGGATGCCTGCACGGACCGTCGTAGGCCAGGAGGGGAGAGAGGTGAGACACGAGTGCCCCGAGGGCTTTCACATGCCTTCGCCCACAGCAGCCGCATGGAGGTTCGGCGATCTGCAGTCCCAGCCGAGGAGGTGAGCATCACTCCCGATGGCACAGGGCTTGGGCCATTCCCCAAAAGTGAGACCCTTCCTCTCTCCTCCTCCTTCACGCTGCCCTTGCCCAAGCTCTTCCTCTTCCTCCACCCCGGCAGCGCCTCACTTCGT
>NW_008823278.1:0-1309 GCF_000699105.1 Pygoscelis adeliae | reverse complement strand
TTATATATATATATATATCTGGAAATAATTTTAATCAGCTTGCTTACTGCGCTTTTGTCACTTTGCATAATGTCAGCATTACAGTATTTTGGAAGGTCCTTATTTTGGGGTATTGAAAGCTCTTAATGATTTATTTAGCGAAGTAGATTTCCTTTTTATTCATCCAGTTATTATCTGTGTAATCTTGGTAGAACACAAAATACTGAAAGGTGCTTAAGAGTGATAGGAATATTTTAGTCTCTAATAGGAAATGTAAACAGAATTTGGAAAGATACCACGTCAATGATTAGTTTAGTTTGGTGTGGTACCTAACTGTAAGCACAGGTAGCATTTGACACCGTGTCGAAAGCTAAGCACTCCCCTTTTGCTGCTAAGTGTTATTAAAGCTATGCCTGTCATTCTTGAATGGGGAGGTTGCCAAGTTTGCTTTTACTCAGCCAGTGCTTTCCAAAACAGTCCACTAATTTTGGTGCTTGAGGATATGTTCGTTCTTGGTGGACCTACCAGCGGAGAGCGGTACCACTCCAAAGTAGAGGAGACCCTACTGAGCTTGAAATACAAAGCATTTTAATTGATCTTGTCTTTTTCCTTTTTAATTTGTGGTACGTGAGTAGTATTTCCAGATGCCAGTGTTAATTTTTCCCCTTCGAGGCAAATGTGTTTGTCTGGAAGATTTATTGTGAGGAAAAGGTTAAGAGTCGAAGAGGTTCTCCGGCTTGCTCTGCTCATTTCTGATCGTTATGTAAATGAATGTCTGCTTTTTCTCACTGTGTATCAAACCTGATACATCAGCCAGTAGGAGTTCTGCCAATTATCTAATTGGCATTCTGTGAGTATAGGTACTTACAGTATGCAATTATAAATCTTCATTAAGTTATTACAGAAGTTTTTCCTCTGTCATTTGTTAAAGTGACTTTGTTAGAAATCTAATTTTCCTCTCAAGAAGTTGTCTATATGTAATGTTAGGAAACGGCAAGAAAGTGCCAAATACAATGTCATGTTCTCCTTCAGGGTAGTTATGTCCTCATGTGTGAAGTCAGAATGTGTTACATAACCAGCTTGTACATCCTCCTTTCTTTATAGGGATGACACTCTGAAGCCATTTCCCTCTCTTCCCCTCCTTTTTTTTCTGCTATTCCTCTAGTCAAAGGTGTGCTCACCCACACATCTAATAGACTATTAGTATTAAAAGGAGCTCTTTAAATTTCGATTTTGCATTTGTCACCCATGTTTGGCCTTGGATTTGCTTAGTTTGCCTGCCAGGTAACTGCAGTTTTAGATACGAGGGGAAAAACGTGGCTTTGGTCTT
>NW_008823277.1:0-1329 GCF_000699105.1 Pygoscelis adeliae | reverse complement strand
GCGGCGGCGGCAGCAGCAGCAGCAATGCTACCGCAGCTGCCCGGCTCCCCTCTGGAGAGCGCTGCATTAGCTCATGCCTGGAGTTCACCTTTAGCGAAAAAGCTGCAGAGACCAGGAGCTCACCCACGCTGGGGAAAACAGTGGCGGGCCATTTTGATTTAGTGCCATTCATAAAAATCCTTCCTGAGGAAGAGTTGCTTTTGTGTTACTGCAGCAGACCAGAAAACCACCATGCAAAATGGTGGCACAGTTTGTATGAAGGGGCAATACTTTTCACTAGGTCAGTCACTAAAATGAGCTTTTGGGCTCAGCTGAAGTGATGAAGCGACTCTGACCCTGACCTTTGGACCCACACCCCTTCTATTTTTACCCCACAGGGATCAACTGTTTTCATAAAAGTTATTACTTCCCCCTACACACTGTCCTGTTCCCATCCTTACCTATCATGGCTACAATAAAGCCATGTTCAACGTCACAACGTTCTTTCTTTATTCAGCAATCAGGCTGCTAAAATGCCAATCCATTTACTTGCCTGAATATAACTGTGGGAAAATGTTACCTTTCCAGCCAGGTGGACTATCTGGCTTCCCTCAACAACAGGGACGGGCTTCTGCACCATGTACTGGTAAATATGCTGCAAATACAAAGCTACCATACTGCACATAACGTAAATACTCCGGTCCTGCTGCTGTCCCTGCTATTCCTGCCCCACCTGAGCACATGTTGCTGGTCAGAGCGGCTGGAGAGGGAAGAAATAACTGTAGGGCGCGCATGCAGCATCAGGGCTCGACACGCTCGGGCCGCATTTAGTATGCAACATTCCTGCGTGCACCGAGCTTACTCCCCTTTGCTTATCTACTTTAACCTCTGTATACAAACAGGAACATACATTTTACACAGATACCTTTGTATTGAATACTGAAACACAGGCTACTCGCTGAATTTTAACCTGCATTTGGTTTACAGCACATCTAATGAAAAGGCATCACTGCTTTTGATTCTTTTAACTGAGCTCCATGTTGATTTTTTCATGGTTTTGTCGGCAACTGATGTTATCCCTGGGGTAATATCAGCACTCTCCTACTCTTAGGAATTCCCCTAGTGTTCAAAATGTTAGAAAATAATCATAAAACTTGAGCATCAGAAAGAGAATAAACTCATCTGAAATACCAAATACACATTGCTGCCTGATCCCCTGCAAGTAACATGCCAGATGGGTGGGGACAAGGTAAGAACTGGAATTAACGCATGCCTTCTTTTTTTTCTGGGTATCTTAACAGATTTCCACAAATTTCTGAATGTACATGAATGCCTATGTGTCATACTCTA
>NW_008823276.1:0-1315 GCF_000699105.1 Pygoscelis adeliae | reverse complement strand
CGCTCCAGGAACCTCCTAGACTGTTATATGCATTCATAGAATTAATTATTAATTAACATTAATACATTTATTTTCTTAGCACCAAGGTTATGCACCTCCATGTTCTTGTCATGCCTTCGTAACTTTGGAGTACCTACTCTTTTAACTTGCTTTCCCCAAGCTCTGTAAGTATTTTCACTTTAAATAGTGTGGCATTTTTCTCAACTGGAGTTATTAAAAAGCTAAAGATAAAAGAAAGAAATCCTGAACATGGAACTTCTCTTGCTAGTCCTTTGAAAAGGCTCTGCAACTTTAAAAAGGAAGAAGTACCATCCAGAATCTGGAAATGGATACCACAGAAATTCCTTGCTTGGTGCACTTTAAGAAATTTCCTGCGTGATTTTTCTTTACCTGTGAGACTCGGAACGACTATCCGGATACCCTTCCCTTTTACAGATTGGCACTGTGATCAACGGCTTTCTGCAGTCATCTTACATCTCGACATCAATGTTCAAATAAGCTTTGATCCCATGAATACAGATCCACTGTGGGTATGCATGCTTCCGGTTCCTAGCTGAAAACTACACTAACAAAACTTAAAAGGTTAGCAAAAATATCCATCCAAGCAAATGCGTTTCTTGTAGTGACAAGTAAATTCCAGGCATGTAGTTTGTTATAAAAATATCAATGTCAATGACAAAAAGACACGAACAAAATCCCACTGCTTCACCCTAACACCCACAGTGATGATTTCCGAAATTGTGTCTTCTTCCCTGCAAGCAGGCCTATGCATGTGACTAATCGACCCTTTTGAACCGGTGTAGCTCCAAATGGACACAGGACTGTACACATATTTTCAGAGATGTGTGCACACAACATACATGCCTTATTTTGGGGTCCGGGGTCAAATGCCATTTTCCCACTCAGAGTAATTCTAACTGTAAGCGTATTGGAAGAGACAGTTCCAGGGCATTACGATATTTTGCATCCCCCCATGCCTACCTTTGCTGGCGTAAAGCTCCCTTACTTGCAAAAAAACAGTAGGTCACCAGCCATCAGGTGAGACACGCCCTAAAAATGCAAGGTTTATAAATGAGATTTATGTCTATGCAATTGCATAAAATTATGCCACTTCAGGCAATTTTAGCTGCACGCGGCAAGTGCTCTTGTAAAATTCCCCCAGGACCCAGTAAAGATCCTCCAGGATGTTATCTTTTTGAATTCGAGGTGTTGTGGTTGAAGTTATTATTTTAATTAGCTGAAGGAAAAATGTGTTCATTACTTGTAAAACTGCTTCTACCATGCTCTGGAAGCTGAACAGCATGCAGAGCTGAAA
>NW_008823275.1:0-1290 GCF_000699105.1 Pygoscelis adeliae | reverse complement strand
TATTTGCCAGGAGGTTTCTTACAATCATCGTGGAAGTTCAGATGGGCTGTGAGGCCTTGATCTCTTGCTCAGCAGTCTAAAGCTGCTATTTTACAGTCAGTAAACAAGGCTCGATAGACTTGATGAGTTGAAGGAGCTAGAGGAAGGAAAATTTGAAAAACAAATTCCAACTCTTATTTCTCCAGTGTGAAGATATGTATTTTTGGAAAGCATATACCAAAGCTGGTTGATGATGATGCAGAAAATAATTGACTAACTGTACCATCTGTTGTGCTTCTGCCATATGTTTTCCTCTTATCATTTGTTTCTGTTCAAACTGTGTATGTTCTGTGAAATAGTGTTTGATGTGAAACAGAACTTAAAAATATCCAGCAAGTCACAACTTGACGATGTTTCCATAAAGGAAAGGAAGCAAAGGTTGGGATGATGCATTTTTGATGCTGTTTGGTATTCATTTTAATGTCGTCCTTTCATCTGCTTGTCTTGCAGTCACTGTCAGGCAAGCTGCTTAGGTGATACGGTGCGAGAGCCGAGCACATCTGTGATGCTCGGTAACTTTGTGCCATGCGTTTATCCGCATGTCTTTTCAAGCTGATGGGCTGATGAGTGAAACTGCATATTTAATCTTTGTAGATCTGATCCTGGCTGTATAAATTGGTGGCAATTCTTCTGTGAAGACTTTTAGAGCAGCAGAGCCTGAGTGCTGCAGCGAGGCTGTTAACATTGCATCTGTGTGATTTCTGTTTAATCTTTTTTGAGGGCGATGTGTCTTGCCTTGAAATTAAACAAGAATATGTCTCTCAATCTTGAGGAAATGTTGATCAGCAGCTTCTCATGATAAAAAAGAGTCCATTTGAATGTTAAAACAGCTTCAATAAATTTGTGATTTCCTGCAGTTGTACTAAAAGGAAATGTTCTCTCTTAATATTTCGGAGGAAGAGGTTCTGCACGTTCAGAAGGAAGTGAGTGTCATTCGTGTGTTTGCTTTTTAGCCTTTCTCCACCCCGTTCCCTGCTGCAGGAATAATTACTTTTGGGAGCCAGCAACAGATCTTACTACAATTAAAACTAAAGCAGATTTTTATTTTTATTTTCATTTCATTATCATTCGGAGAACACACAGGACAGGAGGAGAGGCAGAATTTCTTCCTGCACCAGTCTATTTTTTTAAAATGTTGTCATGGGATGGATTGTCACATACCAGCATTTGAAACTCTGTAGTAAGGATTGTCATGTCACTGAGAGTGGCTTCAGAGCATGTTGGTATTTTCACGGTTTCTGTTACAGACCC
>NW_008823274.1:0-1336 GCF_000699105.1 Pygoscelis adeliae | reverse complement strand
AAAAAAAAAAATCTTTATTTTGAACTATAAGCAAGCTTACTGCCTGCCTGCTCACACATTTCTCTGTATCTGGACTTTTCCCTCCCCCTTCACCTGCTGTCCTCACTCGTCAGCTTCTGCCCTGCTTTGGCCCTCGGTTGTGCCCCAGCAACCTTCTCCTGCTACGAGGCAGCGAGTCCTGGCGTAGGGCACCCTCGCATGATGGGTAGTTAGCTGAAGATGGCAGAGACCATGGCAGAGGAAAACCATAAAAGACGCTCCGGAAGAAGACTGACGATGAACTCTGCTGCAGGGAGAGATTCGTGTTTCTCCCCGCTTCCGCTGAGGATACGCCTCACCCGGCCGGCAAGGTGCTGCTATACCTGCCATGGCCAAGGCACGCTGAGCACAGCTCTCAGCTGCTTCACGCTGTGCACGGGCACAGAGTTGGACATTGCTGGCTGACTCCTTAAGAGCGGTCCACGGTAGCAGAACTGCAGATTTTGATAAAATTTTAAACAATGCTAAGGTTCTGCAGAAGAACATGAAATTTTTCAGCCAAGCCCTGCTCCTGCCTGGTCCAGAAGGGCCATAATGAAGTCTTGGAACGGCTTTTAGGCTTGGAAAGCTCCTGGATGCCCAGCCCAAACTTGCATCACCCCTAAAAGAAGTCTATTAAAAAACCTCCAGTATCCCTGGGTAGGCTGCTGCAGGGTTTCCTCACTTCAACACCTGTTGATCCCCAATTATGGAGATTAAATCCAATATTGCTTAAAAAGTCCATTACCTTCCCTGCAGAGGAAGAGCAATCTCTTTGTGACCTTTTGTGTATCAGATCACCACTGCCATGTCCTCTTCCCCTACTTTTCACCCCGACAAAACAAAAGCCAACCTTTGTAGCAGGACACGTTTTTCCGACCATGTTTTATTGCTCTTGTTTTCCTCTGGATTCTCTCCAGGCTGTACCTTCCCTAACGTGCAGTGCCCAAAACCGTATGCAGTAGCTTAACCAAGGCCTCTCCAGCGGCAAATGGAGCAGAATTTCCTCCTTTGATGGAAAACGTGCCCAGAATGGAAGATGCCCCCGTTTTATGTGCCGCAGCATCACACCGTAGGCATCGGCTCTGTTTGAGCTAGGGTCAGACCAGGGGGAACTAACTATAAGCAGGGTTGCAGACTTGATGGAGCAACTTGTTCGTGTACCTGCTAGTGTTGGAAGTGGGGAACGTTAGCGGGGGAAAGGATCTTCATCCGCCAGATTCAGCAGCGTCAGCCTGGACGTGCAGCCTGCAGCGCGTCTGTTAGGAGCACCGGTGGCAGGGTGAGAGGGCGGGGAAACAAAACATGGGAAAATCGG
>NW_008823273.1:0-1330 GCF_000699105.1 Pygoscelis adeliae | reverse complement strand
TGGATGCAGTACTCCAGGTGGGGTCTCCTGAGAGTGGTGTGGAGGGAGTATTCCGTCAGCTCTGATCTACCAGCGCCAGTGGTGGTGATCTTGGGGAACCTGTATGTTTCTAAGAGAGCAGCGCTGGGTCAGTAATTCCAGAATGACCTGGATTTTGGCATCACCCTACTTTAACAGTTACTGATTTTGTCAAGCCAGTTGGAAACCTGTTTCCATTCACTGAGAATTATTGCAAGCTACTGAGCCTTTTTACTATGCAGGGGAAAAAGAGAAAAAATAAGCATCCCAAATTTCCTCCCTCTTCCTCCATGAAGGATTTCAACTTCCTTTACGTGAAACATTTTTTTGGTCCTCAGAAGGTATGTAATTTAAGACATTTCTGAACTGTGTCAGGGGTGCACTGAAAACTGTTTGAAATAACCCTTCCCATTGAAGAACTTGTTCTAACGAACTGACGGTAAAACTTTTTAATTAAAAGTTCTCCAGAACAGCTCTGAACTAATAACTTTTTAAGAGGTTATTATTTCTTATAAATTTATAGAGCTGCGAGGTCTGTGGAATTATTTTCCTATGCTTGTATGTTACGATATTCTTTGTACAAAAGGAAACTATGTTCGGATCAATTCCTTTTCTTTAAAAGGAACATCTATACAATCAATTGATGCCTTGTATTCTGATAAGCTGTAGCTGTGTAGCTCTGTAGCTGACATTCGAAGGAGCTAATTACTTGTTACACAAATATTGTCAGGAAATCAATGAGCCCTGCTTTGGACAAGGTTGTTCTGTTTGTCTTAGAAACAAATAACTGTTGAGGCATTCTGACAGAGGAAGTTTGTTAAAACTACTCATTACTTACGGATAAGACAGGGAGATGCAGGAGAATGAATGAGAGCATTTACCCGTCCAGTGAAGTTCCCTGATTAACTTAACTGCACAACAGATGAAGACAGTTACTGCATAGAGGTTGGTTCACCCTTACGCACTGATACATTTGCCCTGGACTTCAGCCAGGACCTAAAGCAAACAGTGCAGTATTCTACTTAAAAGATATTGAAAAGATTGATATAAGGTAACTAATCAGAAGAGGCTGACTTGGTTTTTTTAAGAGTGTGCATGAAGGCTGTGAGATAAGGGTAAAACTGCAGTCCAAATCCTTGAAGTACATTGGTCGTTTTGATTCTTGTCCGGTTTGAAGTCACTTGGACACAGCAAAATCCCCCAGTCTAAAAGTTAAGAGGGTCACAGAGATTGGTTGGAGTGAACTCAGAGGGACGCATGGAAAAGCATCCCTCTCACCAGCGTACGTCACTCTCGGTAACCTGTAAGAAAA
>NW_008823272.1:0-1270 GCF_000699105.1 Pygoscelis adeliae | reverse complement strand
TCCAGTGGTATTGACTTTAAAAAAAAAAATTTCCACTTGTACATTGAACGTAATCAATCTGGATTCCTGAAGGCAGAGTAAATAGGAAAGTCCCTGATGACATTTTAAGAGCCAAGCAGTCGGGTTTTTTCACAGCAGGGTCTCACTCGGTGGCCCAGATTGCATGGGAGGGGCTGGAGAGCAGGCAGAGCAAGCCGGTTCTCTGCCTTGCACTCACAGCAGAAGGGACGAGTCTAGCTTAGGAGGGAGTGTGCTGAGCTGAGCTGGGACTACTAATCCCTTCCTTTTCCCTCCTTCAGGCCCTTCCCCTTCTTCCAAATGCTTCTGTAAGCATAGTAACCTCCCCTGCCAGTGGAGAGAGACTACGTTGGTGTTTGCTGTATGCGGGCTATGTATTGCATCTGTTCCCGTGTGCAGGAGGAACAGGAGGATGTGTGAAAAAGGATGGCATAAGCAATGTGTCTGTGTTTCAGCTGTCTGGAGGGTCAGTGCACAGAACGGCCAGTGTCGCGCAACCGATGGAGCAGAGACTTCCTTTGACGTTTCTAGTACTCAGTACACAGTCTTGCCTTCTGTGTTTCCTAGCGGCCCTTTCATTTGTCAAGGCAAACAGCTTATTTGAGGTGATCATCTGCCCAGTGGGGATCGTCACCACGAAAGCTCTATTGTACAGGTTGTGTGGTCACGTAAAGCCAAGTCCTGGTTTTGCACATCTCAAGTAATGAATCTCGTGGAGTTTGATGAGACTTTCTTACTCTTACATGGGATGTTTTTCCATGTGTTTGAAATACATGATTTAACAGTAGAAACAAGGTTTTGCACAACATTGCTTATATATTATTTGAGACTTGTCTCTTTTATCAAAATATAAATTACTAGAATAGGCTTCTGCATCGGTACATGTTTGGCACAAATAGCAAAAGATGCTAAAACATGCAAAGAAATCAAAGGCCATCACATCTTTTTTTCTTTCAATTCTAGGCTAATGCTAATGTCACTTTACAATGTGAGTATCAACTTGAAAGGCTTGAAGTACATCAGTGAAAGTCCAGGTTTTATTCCTTTGCTTTGGTGGCTATTGAATGGTAAGTTGCTCTAAGAACCTTGTAAATTGTGACTTTGGGGATTGTAGATTGGCACTAGGTGTTGCAAATAACAAAACAGAAGTTTATATCTGTAACCTGATTATGTGTAGCTTTTGTCAGATTAAAAGTAAACAAAAAGGGCAGATAGCTAGAGGGAGATGATGTGCATTTCCCACAACTTTTTT
>NW_008823271.1:0-1320 GCF_000699105.1 Pygoscelis adeliae | reverse complement strand
TGTTTAGTCTGCTGCCACGGCTGTCCTTGCTGCACTGCGCTCCAGACATTTAATCCTTGTCTTGTTAAGTGTTCTGATCTGTCTTTTCTGTTCCTGCTCTTAAGCTTTTTTTAATTCTTTCCACCCTTTGGGGTCACTAGCATTCATGCTCCAAGGGGATTGAAAAGAAAACATTACCATTCTGAAGAACATAGGCTGGATGAAATTATGGCTTTCCCCTGTCCTGATGTTCATTAGGAAATGTATAGTGTATACTGCTGTGCTGTGGTTTAAAGTCCCAGCACAGGGATGTAGAGCACAAGGGCTCAGGTGCCTGGAGTCTTTCACGTGTTGCATACGAACTTCCTAAGTGCACAGGCTGAGTTTTTCGAGTGCCTGAGCCGTTCTGTCATTGAAAATAATTTTCATTCCTGATTGCAGAGAAAGGGACACTAGAGATAGAATAAACTAGTTTCATGTTTGATACAGGTTTAGTGCAGGTTTCTTTTGTGTGGTTAAGGAGTCAAAAAAATCTGATTATTCTAAAGAGAATGAGCTTGAAATTTGAGTGTAAATTCATATTTACTATATACGTGTTCTCTCAATTTTTGTTTCTGGTCATAAGTTGGACTAGTTTTTGACAGTCTCCATAGGTTCCTTTTGATGTGACCACAAAGAAGAGAGATCAGTGCAGCATGTTACAGAGACTGTTTGCTACTAATCCTGTGCAAAAGAGGCTGCATGAACTGCTGATTAATTACACAAAACTTTAATATTCTTTTCAACAGCACGCCATGTTCTTTATAAATGAGGAAAACATAACTTAAAGGTCTCAGTGACACTGAATCTCTGTTACCAATAAGTACACACTCAAGCCATAGAAATTTTATCAGTGTCATCAACATCACATACAATGTCTGCACCTTTTTTGTATTGCTCTTATTTTGAAAAAAATCCCCAGTAGTTCTTCTCCATATATAAATAGAATGATCCTACATTGTCTTTAAAGGGTGATTGCTTAGGAAAGGAATTTCTTTTCTGTTTTTTTCCTGTCTATACCTCTGCTCTACTCTCCAATCGCTCCAACTTTTAGTTGCTTCTTAATGAAAACTTTGGTCAAAGTGTCAGGAAGCCTTGAACTTAAGCTGAAGGATAATGTAGCATAGGAATTGAATATTTATATAATTCTGCTTTCATTTGGTAGACTTCTGGTAGGAAATAGTACTTTAAGTTCAAGAGCCCAGAACTACTGCATCAACTTGAAGAATGAATATATGTATTTAAATAAAGTACTTTAAATAAAAAGCCCAAAATTATGCTTTCAAGGAAAAAAAAAAAAAA
>NW_008823270.1:0-1335 GCF_000699105.1 Pygoscelis adeliae | reverse complement strand
AAATGCTTTCTTCTCCACAGAAAAAGCAGCACCTCTTCTCTGCCAGGAGAGAGCCTTGACCAGAGAAGCTCATAGGCAGTTTCATGGGAGGAGAGATGGCACTTTTTTGTTGAAACTTGGCCACACAGCACTCCAAACCAGGGTTAGGTAACTGTGCAGCCCCGTGCACCAGCGACTCCTGTGGCATTTTCCTCCAAGTAATTACTGGGTGAAGTAATGACCTCACGCCCCCACCTTCACCCTCATACACAGGACAACCTCAATCACTAGGCTACAAAGCATCACTCTTCCCTGTCTGCGGCCCCTTATTCTTGGTCCTTTTACTGAACAGTGCCAGAGCTCCAATGGGAGCAGAGAGAGGCCCCACTTGGGGATGCCCCTGCCTGGTGCCCAGGGCAGTGCAGTTTGCAGGAGACGACCATCCGAGGTTGTCTTCTGCCAGGCAAGGGAGCCTTGTATGTATAGGAAGACTGGGAGATGCACGAAGCAGAGGAGGTGCCCAGCAAGTTGGTATTTCTTTGGCACAAAGCGACATGTGGCATCCCATTGCTGCCCAGCATCCCTCAGCCATTTTATGCTGCCACAAAGTGCCATAAAAGCAGCGGCTGTGCCAGTGAGTCTGGCCTTAAAACTTACTTATAAGAAAACAAGGTCAGGTGTCTTACCAGATACTTTTAAGATCACATTGCATTTTTAAAGATGAGGCACATTAGCAGTTTTCATGTATGTACAGTCCTAGTTTACCTAGCCACATTTAAAAGACCCGATTAAGCCCGAGTAGTTAAATTAGTTAAACTCTTTACGGAGATTCAGTTTATTTCCAGTTACGCTGGCCCAATTCCCCACTGATTTACATACCACATTTATAACCAAGACCAAATGTGCACACAGGGGTTTTAGCCATTTTAAATAGATTAATTCTGTTTACACCTTTACTTGGACAGCATTATATAAAGATTAAAAAACAAGTATTGTCAAACTCCTCCTAGGGAGAATAGGCCAGAGAGCTTCCTTGCTCTCCTCTCTGGGCAGCCAGAAGGCAGCTCTGGAATTCCCACCAAAGGTCCATGACACTGGGAGGCTCATGGTTAGCGATATACAGAAATAATAGCCTAGATGGGGACTGAAATTTTTCTGAGGAAAAATAATGGGGAAGGGGGGCTGGTGGGGGACAGAAAGATGATGCAAGGAGATGGAATGAGGAAGAAAGAGGAAGACTAGGTGGTATAGCTGAAGATTGTGCTCTAAGGAGTGCTACAGAAAAGGAACCATCCAGGTGAAAGAGAACTAGAAGAAAAGAAAAAGAAAAAAATAGAAAAAGAAAAAGAAAAAGAA
>NW_008823269.1:0-1328 GCF_000699105.1 Pygoscelis adeliae | reverse complement strand
CGCCCCGCTCCCGCCCCCGCCCCGGGCCCGCTGTGCTGCCGTCAGACGTCGCAGGGCCCAGCTCGGTACAGCAATCAAAGGACTTTCGGAAAAGCAATGAATCCCTTTCTGGATCTTCTCCTGTTCTTGGGTACGCTCGTCTACTCCTACTTAGAGGCTTTTGTGAAGCTTTTTGTCCCTGCGAGGAGAAAGTCTGTCAGCGGAGAGCTTGTTCTCATCACGGGTGCTGGCCATGGTGTAGGGAGAGCGACTGCCTTGGAGTTCGCCAAGCGTCAAAGCAGGCTGGTTCTGTGGGACATCAATAAGGTAATGGCACAGTTCATGTCTTGACTTGCGCCAGAGGACGTAGGTGTCTGGGTCCCACAGTTACGCAGTGCTGATCAGCAGGGTAGCATGCACAGCGCGTCAAAGAGTACCTGCAAGAGGGAACGCAGTGGTCAGCAAGCTGCTGTTGGAACCGCTGCCTAGGCTGGCAGAAAAAGGCGTGCTCAGACCAGAAACCTGCTTCTACAGGGAGGCAGGTTTACCTTCTGCTCGCTGTCTCTCTAGCCTCAGATATTTTGCGTACATTGCTGGAAGGCATGTCTCCTTACTGATATTGATGGGCATCACTGCGTTGAGCTGTGTGTGAGCCCTGCTGCCCTCTGGCACAGTTAACACGCGTAGGCAGCGCCTGGCTAAACGTTTATGCTAGCCCAAACTCTTTATTGCAGCTAAATTGACTGGAACGCAAAAAGACCTTGGCAAGCGGACGATGGACAGGTACAAACACGCAGAACATCGTTCAGTGGGGATCGAGGCAAAGTGCTATGCATAGGAGCGATTGGCTGGACAGAGGGGGTGAGCGGCTGGGCAGCAGTGCACGGGAAAGGTTTCTGACACAGTGGACCAGAAACCGCAGAGGAGTTCGTCACGTCATCCTGAAGCCGCAAAAAAAACGCAGCCCACCACAAACAAACAAACGAAGGAAAAAAAACCCCCGAGACAAGCCTAGCATAAGGGGTTTTATAAATAGGGAGGGTATTGTTGACTATTTTCAGTGTCTGTTCATGCTACCCATTACGGCTAAGGCCAGACGCTGGAGGGGTGGGAGGAGGCATGGCACCAGCCTCCCGATGTGTAAAGGGCTGCTGCCAAGTCGAGTGTTGTCCGAGTTCACTGGAATGGGGAAAAAGGAATAAACTTAGTAGCGAGCGAGACCTGGCTTTGGTGCTGGGAAATATATTGTAAGGGTGGGCGTGAGCAGGCATTGAAACACAATGCCAAAGGAGGTGGTGGATCCCAAAGGTTTTAGGAGTACGCTTCGAAAGACACGGACCTGTTGGGAG
>NW_008823268.1:0-1326 GCF_000699105.1 Pygoscelis adeliae | reverse complement strand
TGTTCTCTTGTTAGCCTTTTATGTTCACCCAGAAACAGCAACTTCAACTAAAGTAAGATGTCATACAACACTAGGTTTCTGCAGCCATGAAGCTGACACTTGAATTTCTCTAGAAGGAACCATGGATTATAAAAATTTGCATTGCATATTATACCTTGAAGCACTATAGACGAAGCCACAATTAAAGCCAAATCATATGTAAGATGGAGGGAAGCACAAATCTCAAAGCACTGTTTAAATTTGTCAACTTTTTGCTTCAGGTAAGAGCTTCAATCTTGTGAACACTATCTACAGCTTTAAAAGTGCAAGAAGATGACAACTTTTCAGTTCACCTTTAAAGTGAACACTATGGCAGAAGTATTTTACAAAACTTCTGGAATGAACATTTGTTACACCACTGCATACATCTCCTGCAGCTGCAGGACACTTTGATTCTCCCATTTGCTTGCAGCTGAGAAAGTGTCAGGACCGGCTCCAACAGCTATCATGCAGCAACACGTGAAACTTTATCGTTTTGCCCTATGCAGACTTCAACATCTGCTCAATAGTTATTAGCAAGGATTATACAGGGCAGTCTCAGTATCTGTGACCTCTTAAACACAAGACCACCAGAACTATAATCCATCAGTCTAATCCTCTTAAGATGAAAAACAAAACAATTTATTACATGACCTTTGAAAACGTCCAACGTAAGATGAAACACTCGCTCGACTACAACCGTTATTTGAGGATCATGTAGCAGAAAAGACATCTTCTGTCCTATCTAAATTAGCCTTTTTTGAAAACACCACAAATTATTCAGTGTTTACAAAAAACTTTTACTAGTGGTAACAAGAAATGGACCAAGATAAATCCGTCGTGTTTAGAATCATCTTGTCCGATACAGCAAAGCATCCTTTGCAATTAAGTTTCATTTAAATAGACCATAGGATTGCGAACTCATGGCATGTTACGTTCAGCTGCCATAACTGGTAACTCAACATACACACATCTCACGTGAATGCCAAAGCGTGTGCTTTGAGTAGTACTTGTGGTTTTTGGTCATACACAGTCAAATACAGAAAGCTGAATGCAATGTTGAGTGTTTAACTGCATTATTAATCAGAAAATACAGAAACTTTTATTACACACATACTTTTTGCTTAAGTGTCACAATAGAGCCTTCAAATAATTACATTATACTTTCCAAAGAAAACCTGGAGAGAGAGACATTTATGTGGCCACACTCTCACAACTCTCTCTCTCACACAACCATAAGCAACACTAGTGTATATAAAGGAGGGCACAAATGAGGCCGACCACAGACTTAGTTTTCTTGTACACTGC
>NW_008823267.1:0-1324 GCF_000699105.1 Pygoscelis adeliae | reverse complement strand
TATGAAAAATATTGGACAGTTTAATGTCTCGAGCAGTTATTTCTTTCTCTACCTGACCCCAGTATATTGCTGATCTGATCTGAGACATGGCATTTGCATTTATCAAGTTGATGGAGATATTGTAGGTTGCGCTAATGGTCCTGAGGCCCACGGGAGAGCAGCCTTAAAACCCGCCTGGGATTACACAGGGATCTCACTTATGCATGTAGGGAAGAGGCAGTAGGTTGAACCTTTTCTACCAACTCTGGTTCAGTCGCTTTTTGGGCTTGAACTAGTCAGTAATGGGGCTCATGTGCCTATGCCTTGGGCTCGCTCTCTAGGAGAACTTTTGGCAGAGTTCCTGGTGCCAGGGGCCTTTGTTCTGCTGTCATAGAGATTGAAATCTGCCTATAAATGTGACAAATGTCTCCCAGGAGTAATTCCCCTGGCTTCAATAGAGTTACATAAGGGATGATTTTGGACATTTTCAGCAGTACTTTGTGATTTTACTACCTGTATGCGTACAGTTCGGAGCACGTATTTAATCTGCACAAGCAATTTGATAGCTGTCCCAGAAAGATGAGTCACCTTTTGTCAGAATTATTGCTCTGTATATTCCACAGTTAAGAGACTATTAAATCATTTACTCTAAAACCTTAACATTCTCTAACTTTGAGGCTTTGCTTTCTTCAAGGAAATATAATGTCTAGTCCAGCATAATGTAAATTTTTTCCTGTTGTTTTTTAATAAATCCTTGAAGAACTAAATAATTAATAACGCTGTGGTTGGTTTAGCACCTAAGGCAAATACTGTTTATTAGGCCAAAGACCCGAAATATGAAAGCTCTTCTTTTTCTCTTGGAGTGCTGCATTTCCAGGGTGTTTGTTAGACTGTGGCCTGATAGCCACCAGTCTTGTGACTAATTCCAATCGTTGTATCAAGTCCCCTGTATGTGACCAGAGCCAGGAATGAACTAACAATTAAGCAATTAAGTGGGTGATGAGAGATCCCATGCTTGAGCTTTCTCCTTGCCCTCTTTTAGTTTGCAGTATGGATATACTCAATTATTCAATCACAGAAGCTTTTAAGCTAATTGTATCTGGATACCGTCTGCATTTTTAGGTCTAGGAGGCCAAATCTCAGGTTCAGAAATCCTTTCGGAGGCCCTTTCTAACTATCGTTAAATAGCACTGCCTCAGCTCTGAAAAATAATGTCTGTTGCATCTTGGTACTCCTAGGGGTTGCAGTCAGGCTTTTGGCACTCTGGAAATCCAGTCTGATTTATCCATTTAAAGATGATAGGCAGTAAAATTAGGCTTAGCAAAGGCCCACTCACCAGGACTTC
>NW_008823266.1:0-1331 GCF_000699105.1 Pygoscelis adeliae | reverse complement strand
GCTTAGTTCTTCAGTGTAGCGGGCAATCTTTTGTAATAATGAACCTATGAGTTTAATAAGCAAAATATGTACCATATATTGGAGTAAGTTCTTCCCTCTTGGAACATTACAAAATATATATTGGATGTGTTCCTTTTGATACCAATTGTTCAGAGCTCTTTTTACAGAGATCGTATGATTTTAAACACCCCTTTTCAAACAATCTTTGTAACCCATCATTTGGTTCTTTGCCGAGATTATAACATAATGCTTCTTCCTGGTACTTGTCAAGGTGATCAGCCTTGACCCAAAATGATGTAAGTAAGGGATAACACTTAAGTCACTCAAGTAGCCCGCTGCTACTTTTGTTAATTTGTGTGCGATAGTTCTGTGCCACATTCAAAATTACAGTGATAGTGTATCACTCACAAGGTTCCTCTTGACAAAATGAAAAAACAAAGTTTAAAAAATAAAAGACGATAAACAGATGCACTTCTGTTAAAGAGCAAAAAGATCTTTGAAGGGGTTCCCATCTGACAGTCATTTACTCAGTTAATTAATCAAAGGATACTGCAATTCCTTTGTAGCTCTAAGACAATCACCTAGCAATTACTTGAAGGAAATTAATTCAACCTAAGTCATCAACACCAAACTATAAATGAATAAAACCAGATGATTTACAAAACTGTACATTCCTGTATGAAGAATATTTTTGTACCGGTGTTTCCAAGCAATAGGCTGTCTCAGAACATCACTCCTCTGCTACTTAAGAGATGCCTCCTAGTTTTCAGCCTGCATTTATTCATGGTCAGTTTATATCTATTTTTCCTTCTGTTGGAAGCCTCTCAGGTTAAACAGGATTTCCTCCTCCTTGGGGCTTCCACTACCATGAATTCATGGAAAGCAGTAGTATTCTCCCTTAGGCTTCATTTTTCAAGGTTAAATAAGCCGACCGCTGCACAGTGCAGTACTCTGTAGAGATGCCTAAGCTGGGCTGGACAGTAAAAGCAGTTTAGCTCTGTGAATACAGCATCTGCCTGGATCAATTTATCTTGTTTCTCCAAGTAATCCTGTGTACTGCACTGTGAAATGTATACTCACACGTGTGAAAGCCTGTCCTTGTGCAACAGTCTTTGCAGCTTGCGTACCAATTTCATCATCCTTCTCTATACTGGTGTCACTTGGATTCTGTCCTTTGTGAAAACACGTACTCAGGGTTGGATGGAGAAGAGCTGCAGAGGTCTTGCAAGATTCTTACCCAATAGTTTTCTTATCTCCCTATATACTATGCAAATGTTTCTTCTGATACATGGTAATACCTCAGTGATCATCTGGTACACGCAGTTTTTCTT
>NW_008823265.1:0-1308 GCF_000699105.1 Pygoscelis adeliae | reverse complement strand
AAGTCTACTCGTTCTCCTGTTCAAAAAGCAAAAATTAGTGAAATGGGAGAGCACTCGCATCATACTATTTCGTCTAACTGGAAAGACATCCAGTGTTACATGCCAAAGTGCATGAATAGTGTCCAGCCTTTTTCTCTGAATGTCTTGAGTTTATAAGATTCAAGTGCGGGGTTCAAAAACTGTTGGATTTTTATTACTGTAAAACACACCCCTCTATG
This sequence comes from Pygoscelis adeliae, assembly GCF_000699105.1. Classification (NCBI taxonomy): domain Eukaryota; kingdom Metazoa; phylum Chordata; class Aves; order Sphenisciformes; family Spheniscidae; genus Pygoscelis; species Pygoscelis adeliae. The sequence goes on along the minus strand of NW_008823265.1, from coordinate 1,090 downwards.
TAGAATTAAGAAGAAAATGAAATGGTTCTGTCAGAGTCATGGTTACACAGCAGTGTTTCTGTACAAGTTGGTTTTGATCCCCTTCAAGGTCAACTTGTTGAATCAGTAGCCAAGTATCAATAGGGGAGAGAAATTTGTCTTCAGCTGTTAATCCACAGGAACTGTCCTTTACCAGCTCAGGAGTCTCATTTAGACAGAGAAAGCTGGTTTGCCTCTGCCTTGCCAAGCCACGCTAAGCAGCTGTGTAAAATGAATTTAAATGGCATGCATCAGAATAAAATCACTTCTACTGGGGCAGAAAATCAATGTTTGTTAACCAGGGCTGGATGATCAAGATCTGAGTGTCAGCCAGTTATACCTGGGTATCACCCTCAGTGCAGACCACCACCCTTTTAATTAGAGAAGATAAAATCATATAAATAAAAGTGGTGGCTGTGGAAGATACTAGGTTTACACCATTTGAATTAGCCTTTGACCTCACCTTGAGGCCTGCTCTATGTTAAGCTTAGATTAATTTCTACAGCTACATAATACCTTCCCTGTAACCTAAAATCTTACAGTGTGCTAGTCTGTCTTGTGCATGCAGGCCAGTGTTTCCCAAATGATATCTAGCATGTCAGACTAAAGAAAAGAAAGGTGTTTTTAAGACTTCTTCATTGAACCTGCAGTACCTGTGGTTTCATGCTACCCAGGATATTTAAGCTTGGTCTGGGTAACAGTTTGCAGCAGGCAATGCTAAATAACTCTCTAATACCCTGTATAGTAATTCCCCTTATTTTCAGGAAGATGGCGTGAAGGAACTGCAAAAGAGTGTTTTCCTTTTTATATCTGTCTTGGTCTCAGCACGCCCATTGACTCGTAAGGACTGTATGTTAAAGACCTAATATATCCACTGAACTCCAAGAAAAGGCTTTTCATAACTTAGGTTGGCGTTGGCCAAGGCCCCAAGGGCTGGTTCTGCTGCTGGGGGTTAGAACCCGGCGGAGGCCTCTGAAGACCAGGTGGCTCCAAAAAATAGTCTTTTATCACACTGTAGTTCTTAACAACAATACATGTATTTATAGTGATAGATAAATATTTATGCGTACAG
>NW_008823264.1:0-1322 GCF_000699105.1 Pygoscelis adeliae | reverse complement strand
ATTAACAACTATTCAATTACAAGAGATATACATAAACACCTACCAGCTGCTCTTCCTCCCTTCTTCATTTTTAGGACACAGTCAAATTGGAGTGGGAATGGTATTGATACAAACATATTGATACTAAAGAATGAGAGATCACTGCAGGGTTTGGGTTTATTTTTAAACTGTTTGACAGCAATTATCTTAGATGACCAAGCACTTATGTCTCAGCTACAAATACTAGAATAATCATACAGAATGTTACTATAGCGTTCATTACGGAAACATCAGCATTTAAGTGCAAGAAAGTATCGAAGTCCACAAAGGAACTGCAGAAACAGAAGGGAAACACTCATCTGTCAGTTCAAAGCAGAGTGTCACAAGGCATTGCTCTTCCCCTCCCTTCCAAAAATGTGTTAGTCAAACACTTGTGTTAACTTCAAGTTTAAAAAGAAAAAAAGAAAAAAAAAGCTAAGCTTTTTAGCAGATTCTTCTCTCCTTTTCATCCTGCAGAGTCTAGTGTCTTGCAGTACTATAATGCAACTTATTTTGCACTATGTACTCCAAACGATTCTTCCAGAAAAAACTTAACTGCCTTGCTACTTACTAGGTCCATACAGCTTATGACACAGGAAAGGACATTTCTATCCATATACACCATCTTACGGCATCACAGACATAGTCTCTTAGGTGCACACATAATGCTCTAGTTCATAGTGATAGTCTTACTCTTTTAAGTGCTTGGTCTCACATTTGTATATACAACTGACCAACCTTTTCAGCCGAGTGAGGCAGAAGACGCGATTTTGCCTATAAGGATAGGACATTTAGAACTCAGAGTACTCGCACATTCACTAGTTCTGGTCTTCATTCAAGTTATAACTTGTAAAAACAGAGAATATGCATTACCCAGCCCCAGAGCAAAACAACTCACCTCCTTCTACTAGTTGTTTGGCCATGAACAAAGCAGTTGATCCAGTAGCACAGTTGTTGTTAACATTAACGATAGGAATGCCAGTTAAACCCAAACCGTGATAGATAGCCCGTTGTCCACAGGTTGAGTCACCTTTATACAGACACAACATTAAAATAAGGTACATAATCAAACTTCACTAGCAAAAAGAAATCCCACCATGTATGTGCAATGCTACCACTTAAACTGTAAACTTGAACTTTTGTACTGTCATCTTGAGTATGTCTCTCAAGTATCCACAGTACAAGAACCTTAGAAACAAGATGAAAATCATCAGATTTTAAAACCATAAGTTTGTCCTGCTTCTGCGATAACAGGCCATGCATCAACACAGGTACCAGTCTCTTCTCCCGAGTAACAAGCGATA
>NW_008823263.1:0-1320 GCF_000699105.1 Pygoscelis adeliae | reverse complement strand
ATGAATCTTGCCCAACATCACATCAGACCACCGAGCCTTGCTCCAGCCCTGCCTAGGACCCTGGAAAAGGGCAATTTTGTGCCAGCTACATCTGTTAGAAAAAGTTGGAGGAGAATCCAGGACTAGAGACTCTGATTTCTCTGGACTTGGACAGGGATGAGACCTGTCAATGATGAGGGTCCATGGTCCTTGGGCAACTTCTGTTTGTCTTTGATAGGTAACTAAGAGAAGCAGTGCTATTGCTCGGCATCTTACATTGGTATACAGAGCCATGGGAAACTTGTAGAGGGATTTGCAAACTGAAAAAGCCTGGAAACCTGTTCTGTTTGATTTCTTTGGACTTAAACAAGAGCTAAAAGCCGCCTATTTGACTTGTTTCATCTCGGGTAAAGGTGAGGAGCCTCTGTTTGATTTTATCTGACCTATTAAAGGCAAATTAACACTACTCACATAAGTTCATGTTATTGACTTGTTCTGCTGTAGCAGCTAATACATTCTCCTAGCCCTGAAAACATTTCATTTTATATCCTGGACTCCTCAGGGAAAGGTGGTGGGGTTTATTGACCTAGAAAACATTTATTTCCTCGATTCCTGAGGGGATGGCATTGGCCTCTTCTGGCCTTATTTTGTTGCCATTACTTTGCTGTGATGGCTTGTGAAGTGCATGTTGCCTTAAGGTTTCTTTATTGCTTGTCTCTTGGTGTAGGCCAAAAATGGTCAGTTTTGTAATATTACTGAAGGAATCAGTAAATTTGTCCTGTCAGAATTGTCTGTGACATCTTGCCCCTCAAGACCTTACTGGGGTATTAGTGTTACCATTTCCCCAACCATCAGTCTTGCCATCCTACAGGAGAAGGACCGCAGGGGCAGGACATACAGCAGGAAAGCACATAAGTGGCATGAGGTGTGGGGAAGAAGAGAAACTGCCTGTGGATTTGTGAGATTACACAACTTTTGAAAGTAGGCTAGGGAAAAGAACGGGCTGTGGGAGAGGGAAGCACGTGGGGGCTTGAGCAGACCCAGCCAGAGGAACGATGCTTGTGCCACGTAGGCTCAGAAATCATGCACTTTGCCGCTGGGCAGTGGAAATACAGCTAATCCCAAGCATGTTCCTTCCACACAGAAGTGCTGACGTCTGTAGTGATCGTTTCAAGATGGGTGCATGAGGTCCTGAGTGTTCTGTCCTGGTGACAGGATTTTTCACCAGCATCAGAGAAATTGTGCAGCGTGTGACGGCTTGTGATGATGCACACAGTGCTAGGGATGCTGGCAGGCAGGCAGTCTCTAGCTCTGTGTGTGTGTGCGCGCGCGCGCGCGTGT
>NW_008823262.1:0-1320 GCF_000699105.1 Pygoscelis adeliae | reverse complement strand
TCCCAGCCACAACAGAAGAAAGCTGTTTTAAAAAGGAAGTCATGTAGCATGTATCGATGCCCTTAGTAGTAGAGAGAGAACCTTTCTAAATGAAAAGGTGAAGTTCTGCTGTTTAACCATAAAAGCAAAAGAGAGGGGCTAGCACACCTCTTAGCAGAGAAAGTGCTGCCTTTTTAATTGCTAAGGGTAATAGAGAAAACAAGCTGAACAGTGTGATGCACTCGGTATGTGTGTAAAATGTCAGTTTGTAGAGGATGTAAAGCTCGCAGCTGTCACAGTATGTGGTCCCGCCAAGCAGCAGACAGGATGTAATAGCTCTGAGTAATTTAACTCTTTCTTCTCAAAGTAGAGCTGTGGCATCCTCTGCAAATGACCACAGGACTTCTAATGACAAAATGCTGCTCTCATCCCTATCACTTTAACTCTAAAAATGTCAGGGCACATTATTTCCACCACAGCCTCTGAGATGTAGCACTGAAACTTGTTTGATGGTTTTAATTCTGCTTGTGTAGGCAAATGTGTGTAGACAGTTCTGATTAATCAGAGCCTGCATGATTTCCCTCTCCCCAACTCTAATCTGTCACCTTCTCTTCCCCGTTACCCAAGACAAAATACCTAATGCTGTCTTTAAAGTTGAGCGCTATAACATTTATTTTAGATTTCTGCATTGTTCTGCTTCTGAAGCCTTGTTCATTCTGAAAATATTGTCCTTAATTTACAGGTATTTTCTCATTGAAAATCTTCAGCTGGTGATTCATCACTTTTCTATTTTCTGCTATATCGTATCTTTGGTGTACTGACATGAATTAAAATCTCAAATACATCATGGTGTTGCCATTTCCCTGGCAGAACTGAACGGGTTCAGTGTCCACTGTAGACATGGTAAACCTTTTAAAGTGCAACATATCAAAAGATTTAAAAAATGATCTCTGCTGAGCTTAGGTTGCAGGTTGCCTTAATGTAAGCCTTGAAACAAATTCCCTGGAATTGAGGATTTGATTTGTCTGTAAACCTGATTTAGGTCATATGTCAGTTAAGATACATTCTGCTGTCTCTAGCAATGGGAGAAAGGCATGACCAAGTCAGCAAAGGAGCTGATGGCGATGGGCATGAAATGCAGTTGTGTGTGTGACCCTCTTTACCACCCAAAGGACATATATGTTGCCTGGGCGTAATATTTCAGTATTTCGCCCCTTGTTGCTTTTCAGGAAAAGCTGAACAAAAACCTTCAGGAGCCTGTTACCTTCAACAAGTTTTTATAGTTCTTTTTTTTATGTAAGATACAAAAGCAGCATATATACATATATATTTGTCTACTGA
>NW_008823261.1:0-1314 GCF_000699105.1 Pygoscelis adeliae | reverse complement strand
GCTGCTTGGAGTTTACATCTTATATCATTTTCAAGTTACGGTGAACACCAAAAAGAAAAAAATTCTGATGAGGTCAACAGTTTATCTGCAAAGACAGAAGTTTGAGAGTGCTTTAATTTGAATAAAAATAGGATAATGACTTTTATTTAGAGAAGCAGTGTGAGGCATTAGACTTTGTCTTGTGCATACTTCATTACATACTTAGGCTCTTGACAAAGAATGTTCTAACGCAGGCATTAAAATTAGGGTGAAACAATACAGACTGTTGCAAGACCCCAAAGCATTTAGTGTATACACTGCACAGGAATCAGTGTGCTAGTCATTTCTTCTATGGTTCTGGCAGGAATGGGGAAAGGAAAAAACTTCTCACAGGGAATATAAACATAACCCACTAATCAGTACGTACATGCTGCAATAGGAATTTTTCTTAGAGGTAAAAGCTTAGATGATCATGAATATTCACAATCCTTTCAACAGTAATGGTACTTTCAGTGCATCTCTGATGTCCTGGTCTTAGTCCTGCTTTTCAGGGCATGTACTGTGTTACTGGTACTGTACTTGGTGGTACTTCTTTACAAGGTTTTAATTATTACAAAGCTTTATTATTTACAAGGTCTTAACTTTTTTTAATGGAGTTCAAATTTCTTTTGAGATTTCATAGCAAACATAATATCTTACTGGTATTTGAAGGCACAAAATACTTTGCTTTGAGACATATTTTAATTGTGTAATTTTGTATCTGAAGGCACAGATTTGTGGGAGACAGGGAATTGCTAAGCCACTGAAACAGTTTTCCAAAGGTATCTTTGCTCAGAAGCCATTGCTGTTTCTTATTTGCCCTTGTGCAGATGGTACCTAGTAATTCACAGAAGCATAGAGAGTCTGGCCTTGTACTTGTGCCCTATGATTCTGTAATTCTTCCAATCCTAGTATGCACGGACCCATGATGTCTGATTTGAAGTGCCACTCTAGATTTGCCACTGGGACTAAGGGCATCCTGAGGCCTCTTCCACTGCTGCAGAAGGCAGGAAGAATTATATATTCATTACAGAAGCACTTGCTGTAATTTGTGAAGATTTTGTAGCATTTTATATGCTAAAACTTTTTAAAATATAAAAAATGTTATATGCTAAAACTCCTGCAATATATCTGCACTGCAAAATGAAAATGTAATTTTGCTGTGTTCGTCATCCAGTTACATAACTAAAACACTGTTCTTCCACCTTTTTGTTGCTCTTGTTACACTAACTAGCTAGACTGATCTACCACAATTACACTAACATATGTGATCCTTATGGGTCCCTTCCAACTCGA
>NW_008823260.1:0-1275 GCF_000699105.1 Pygoscelis adeliae | reverse complement strand
AAGGTGCAGCAGAGAGGACACCAGCGGCACCTCAAGAGACTGGCAAATAGAAGATTTTGCTTGTTTTCTGTGCAACTACTTGGTTTTCTTAGTACTCTATTATGTTCTCATGTGAATACATATTTTCGTGATAGCTTACACTAGTCTGCTATAGTAGGCTCTCTTCATTTTTCTCTCACGCCCTCTGCTTCTTGAACTATAGTCACTGCTTATGTTAAAATTGCCATCTTTGAAGTGTGGTGTCCAGATAAGTATAATGAGTACCCCCAGCACACGCAGAAGTGCACTTTTTTCCATTCTCTTTCCCCACGATCCCTTAATTCCTGTTATTCTGGGACCACAGTATCATTTGTGAAGATACTGAGTATTGGCTGACCCTGCTTTTTATGTCCTGTTGCTGGAGTCACCCCACAAGAACTGTACATCTTTGACGTGGTGAATGTGCAGCAGTGGAGGAATAAATAAATGCTGCCAGTAGCTTTGCACATATTGTGAAACCAGTAGTTCTGATAAAATAGTAAAATTTTCAGTCACTTTGCAAAATGAATAAAAGTTCAGGCATTTCTTGGGCTGTCCCATTGGGTCACTGCCGGGAATGATTAAAAGTTTCAGCTGCTTCATGAAACAACTGGCAAAACTGTTAAGGACACCTGGAAACCTGGCAGTATCGGTGCTCTGCTATGCTATTTTTATTACGAAAACCAGCATCCTGTGTGTGAAATAGTGTTCCAGCAGTGTTTGTTTTACAGGTCAGAATTATTAATAAACAGAAGCAGTTCTCTCCATCCTTCTTTGTGGGCTCTGTCTGCACCTCTGACCAGGCTCTTTGACCTGCCCTGAGCTTTCTACCAGGTGGCTGCTTCCTCAGCCAAGATACCCCAAAATGGAGCAGTGTTCAGCTGAGGGGAGAAGACTGTGTACCATAATTACGGGCTGTACTCCTGTTTGTACGCTCTGGTGTGATGATCATCTTTCTCACGTGATGTTGCTGACTTAAATTCAACGTGTGACCCAGGAGACACCTCCGTTTCCTTTTGTAAAGAACTTCTACCTAGCTCGTTGTTCTCTATCCTGCATTGAGCAATTAATGAATCCTGTTAGGATCCAATCAAATTCTGCTTTTTTTTCTGGGTATTATTTCATTGGTTTTCTTAGGAAATTCATGTCAAGTCACTACGTCAGGCTGCTCTCCAGTCTTCAGCTGGATAGGGTTTTGACAAAAGCTGCTGTAGTAGCCCAGGTAAATGTGAAACACCTGGTGCAGCTATTGCAAAG
>NW_008823259.1:0-1269 GCF_000699105.1 Pygoscelis adeliae | reverse complement strand
TTTTTTTTCAAAAGAATTCGTCTTTTGTGAGGAGCAAAAAATATTTGCAACTATTTGCAACCCAATCCCACATAAAAGTTATTTAATCCCAAGTTAAGACAAAAAATGTTTACCAGTTTCCTCTCCTGCCAAGATATTACTAGAAAATGACTTTAATTCTACAGTCCAAGAGAATGTGCGTTAATTTTAAAATTATAAATTTCTGTACCAAAAAACTCCTGAACTCCAATTTCTGATGTATGTACATGTGCACACTGCTGTGTCTTAAAAAGGCTACCATATACAGACAGAAAAAAGGTTTAACGTTCTTTGCCTAAAACATTAATCATCTAATATGCTTTCACAAAGCAGAATTATAACATATCTTTGTACTGTTTTGCACTGCATTGAGAATGGTGCAGAAAAAAATGAGATCCTTTATGTATCACATCTTGTTCTAGAGGGAAGAGGGTACTACAGAACAACAAAAGAGACTAATCTGCAGGTACAAAACATGCCATCCCCCCAGTCTTCTCGAGTCCAGCTCCACAAGACAAATGGAGGTCATTATCACTGGTACAGAAAATGCTGCCCTGGCATTTCTATCCTTTCCAACCATTTCCTACAGTTCTCTCTTTCTGCTTCCCTACGTCCTCAGGTTATACATTTCCTTTCAGATTTGCTTCCTAGTCTACTTCTCTTCCAGCTGTCTTTTAAACGCAGACAGTTGTAGGGACAGAACAGGCCAGTTCCAGCTTTCCCGGTTCAGAGCCATCAGAGCCGCAATAAAGGTATGGAAGAAAGATTTTACTCTGAACTTGAATTGTATGCTCTAAGCTGCATTTAGAAGTGCTTATGGCAACATTGGTATGGCCAAGTACCACCACGTTACGTGGCCCAAGAAAAATACAACTCATTTAGGTCTCAAGAAAGTATGGGATAAACACATGGCAACAGGACGCTATAGAAGAATACGATCTGCATGTCAGCAAACAGGAAGGACAGAGACAATTCAGTATTGCTCAAAATTATGGAGCACAATTTGGTACAGGCATAAAAATACCTCTATTCAGCAGCAGAAGCTAAATTCAAATAGAATACACTACTGAAGTACTGGGATTGAGATATGAAAGATACAATAAGGAGAAAATTCTCATTTATAGTTCTCACTGTAAGCACAAATCTTTGCAATACTGCAGTTCCAACAGACAAGTTTTATTTTCTCTGCTTAAGCAGCTCCTCGACATCTCCCCCCCACTACAATAGTATGTTAAAAGCTGTATTTGACAA
>NW_008823258.1:0-1297 GCF_000699105.1 Pygoscelis adeliae | reverse complement strand
CCCCCCAGTCATGGAGACAGGGGTAGTTATTAGCCACACCATGGGAATGCGCTGGGACAGCTACGTCAGGCTGTGTGTGAGGAGTGGGAAGAACGTGAGGCCGTGCTAGTTTGAGAAATTGGATATCAAGGTCTTTGAGGTGAGAGTGGTCGGATGCTGGGTCAGGGGCCCCTGATGTTGTAGAGATCTTCCTCCTCGGAGATACTCAGCACATGCCTGGACAAGGCCCTGCACAACCTGCTCTGACGTTGAAGTGACTCCTGCTGTGAGCAGGAGCCAGTGATTTCCCCAAGCCCTTCCAGCCTCGATTATTCTCTGATCCTCTCTGTGTGCCTTCCTGGGCAAACCTGTCCTGCTTCACCAGAGGAGCGGGGCAGTCTCCAAGGGACTGGCTCTTTCAGCCCTGTCCCCAGGACTCGGAGATCAGCTAGGAAACACTGAGTCCTTGCTCCGACTGCCTTTGGAGGGCACTGTAGGAACATTTTATGGGAAGCTGGCTGTAGCAAGACCCGTGTCCCTTGCTCAGGTGGTTTCCCAGTGGGCATCTCATGAAGGAAGCAGGTGCTGTGTCCAGGAACTGCCCGTAGAGGCGGTTTGGGGGTGGCAACGGTGGTGGCCGCTGTTCAGCCTGAGCCAAGGGCCATCCCCAGAGCACGTTGGACGGTGCCTCTGCTTGGGAGAGGAAGGAGTTTCGTAGTATGGACGTGGGCTGCTCGGTGCTGTTTGGCTTTAGCTGGAGTATGGTCTCCGGACAGTTTGACTCCCAAGTCGAGATGTAGCCAGGAGGCTGTTGGGCACTGCTTGTCCACCACCTCTTGCCCAGAGACAGCTTGCTTGGCAGAAGGACTCGTGCCCCTCGCAACGGTGGCTGCTGCTGGAGCTGAGCTCTTTAGTCTTTCCTCCTCCAGGTAAGCGGTTGTTAGAGCACTGGGCAAGGGCGGAACTGGGGAAATGCCTGCCTGAAGAGCAGGGCCTGCAGGATGCCAGCTCTGCCCTTGTGGGATGCTCTAACAAGCACTTGCAAGAAAGCTGCTGCTCCACTGATATCTTGATGCCACTTGGAATGCCAAGTGGGTTATGCAGGAAAGTGCTCCTGCAGCGTGGGCCGCCGAACCACGTCTGAAGCACGTGCTGCCCTGCCCCAGCTCCGCGTTTGCCGTGTGCTCCTTGCTGCCTGCAGGGTGGAGAGGCTGGAGAATGAAGCCAAGTCTAGCACGTACAAGTTTGAGGAGATCACCTCCAAGTGGGCCTTGGCCGAGGAGATGACGATCCCGCAGGAGCTGTGGCAGCTGGTGAA
>NW_008823257.1:0-1320 GCF_000699105.1 Pygoscelis adeliae | reverse complement strand
TCTGTCACAAAATTTTAAATCATTTAGAACTTCAGCATTCAGTAATCCAACATCTCTTTTTAAAGGTGTTTTGCTGTGTTTTTTTTTCCCTTCCCCTTGGCTTTCATTTAAATAGTAGGCAGAAAAGAAAACTCATCCAAGTATCTGTAACCAGGCATCAATTTAACTTGTCTGTCTCTATCAGAAAAGCTTTGCATCTTACGCAGAAAAAAATTCACCTATATTTTCAGTATGGACTTACACAAAGAATTTTAAAACACTTGAGGTGAAGGTAGACTGAACAATGTTACCCCATCATAATCAAGATGAAAAGTTTTATATAAAAACAGAATCAAGAATATGTTGTGTATGTTATTCTCTCCTAAAGCCTCAAAAGTTTCACCTCAATGCTGTGAAGTGTTTGAGAGTGTAAATTATTCTGACCAAAAGAAGCACTGGAGAAAAGGACCTGAAAAAAGAGCTTTCCCATTTAGTTATCAAGATTAACAAGCAAAGTATAATTCTGGTTTGGCTTTAGGGACAGGGATGGATATCGCATCGACAGTTCTTGGAAAAGGTCTAAAGAAAGTTGGTGGATTAAGTGCTTCTGTATACAACTGCTTAACCTTCTCAGCCAGAGTTACTGATTCTTGTGTTCAGAACTGCATTATGAAAAGCTCCATAGCTTGCCTCGTGTCAGTAAATGCAGAGCATATAAAGAAAACTCTTAGGAAAACCATGGACCTGGCTAAATTGATTCCTCTTCTTAGGAACGACAGAAATAAATCTTATGGATCAACAGGTAGTTCTGTAAGCACCAGAACTAATTAAACATAGCTTCTTACAGATTTGTCTCAGTAGTGTTTGATATAGGAAGCAAGGGCTCCTTTTTCACAGGGTGCCCTTGCAACACATAAAACTTCACATGACACTGGTCTGTTTCTGCCCCTGAAAATGCAGGGAGGTGGTAACCATGTTTAAGCAGCTGTGTTCTGTTTTCTAAAGAGTTATTTTGTTGTAATTAAGTGGACACTAGCATTCTGTAGGTTTACCTGAAAGCTTTCCCCATCTCTCTTGCAGACAATGCAGACAGCAGTACGCTCCATGCAGTGACTTTCCTTCGAACAACTGAGATCCTGACAGTAAATTCAATTGGACAGTTGAAAATATGGGACCTCAGACAGCAAAGAAATGAGCCATCTCAAATATTTTCTTTGTAAGACCTTCATTTTTTTTTACACATTTACTGAGAAGCATGTGCTACTTTATATAATCTGATTTAAATCTTTCCTGATGCCTTCTTGACAATGGGATGATAAATGATTGATTTTTTTTTTTTTT
>NW_008823256.1:0-1299 GCF_000699105.1 Pygoscelis adeliae | reverse complement strand
AAAAAAAAAAAAAAACAAACAACTTTGTTACCAAATCTGATATTCTGATAATACAAGTTTCAGAAGAAACCGGTAGCCCCTAAACAGAGGTCATTTCACATGTCCCACCCACATAAAACTGCATGTGATGCATCATAAGCAGACCATTTCTAAATATAATACAACAATTTATTCTGAATATTTTGATCCAAGCTTATCCTAGTGCTCAGCAAAAGAACAAATAAGGAATGTTACATGCTGCACGGAATTTTATTTTTGCCTTTAAATTAGTATCCAGTGAAGATTAGGCATGGTAAACATAGACCCTACATTTACACGGACCTCATATTACTGTTGTAGTAAAAACATGGGCCATTTTATTGGAACTAATATCTACTCCTTTGTGGTTTGTTGAGGGTTTTTTGTCCTCCTCAACAGAAACAAGTCTGGATTATTCATTTTTCTGCATTCTATTCTGTGTAATAATCTCTTCAAAAGATATTCTACATATTTCTTTCAAATATTATTAAAATTACTTGTACACATCTTTCCTCCTCCCCTGCCCTCCCACCCGCAAATCAGGTGTAAGTTTACAAGATTTTCAGTAGGCCGTTCTTTTCTGCTCTTGCTGAGTTTGAAAAGATAACTGAACATTTCTCCAAAAGGAAAATAATTAATTTCTTTACAGTTATGACTGAAACCAGTTTTAACATGTGGCTGTACTCTGAAAGCAGACTTGCAAATTGGCACCTCTTCATAACAGATAGCTCCCAGTGTGAAACTGAAGTCTTGCCCACTAACCTTATTGAAAGACACTCTACTGGTATAAACCAGATAACGACTTCTGCTGGTTCTGGTTTTGGTTTATTAGAAGTATTACGCTAGTGAGCACAAATACTTACAACAACAAATCACTCAAATTGGCATTTACCAAAATTAAGAGATAGCCACAAGTTCCTTCTCCGACTGCATGACAACCACTTTCATGTTCTCATTCCCTCTCTCTCCCCCCACTGGCATAAAGGGAAAGTGACTGCTAGAATCAATGTCATGTTACTGGTAAAGACATCCCACCCAATTGCAAAGAAACAGGCCCTGTATTTTACTCACAGGATAATAATTCACTCTAGTCTGCATTAACAAGGCCTCAATGGACTACAGGATCCAATTCTGGCCATCACATGTTACAAACGTAGACATAGGTGAAATGAAAAGAGTCTAGAAAAGCAAGAAGAATGGTAAAAGATTTAGAAAGCATTGCCTCCAAAGAAAAGACTGTGACGTTCAGTTTAAGAAAAAAAAATTAAATTGTATGAATGA
>NW_008823255.1:0-1297 GCF_000699105.1 Pygoscelis adeliae | reverse complement strand
ATGAGATGTTTTAAGGTAATTGTGGGAACATGTAAAACTTGTTTCAGGATGTTCAGGGGAAGGACCAAAGGAGGGGAAAGGGCCCCTTTCCAAGGTGGACTGGGGAGGAACAAGCATGGAAAACAGAAGGAAAAGTTATTTCAGGTCAAAAGAATGCAAGACTTCCACATGCAATCCAGCTGAAATACCAAGACAAAAATCCTTACCTCCTGACCCAATTCACGTGCCATCTGGCTCAAAAGTAATGAAAAAAAACTTGCATTTTGTAGTAGAACTCTACCCATGATCCCCAGATAAGTAGACATCACCACTGGGTGTCTCTGAAACAAAAGTAAACCAGAACAAAGGGGCCTTAGTTTAATTAAGAGAAAAATACTTAACGTACAGAGCAGAAATACGTCAAAAATACTTGCATGAATCCTTTACGTACTTTATTAAATTTGAAATTATAAACTGTAATTTAAAAGCCTCTAAGAACACAAGACTGAGCAAGCAATCACTACCAGAGTTTCTCAATTCTTAGAACAGGAAAACTATGGCAATCTCAAAGTCAGTTTCCGCCAAACAGCCAAGACAACCTGCAAGGTGATTTCACCTTAAATTTAAAAACCTGCATCTTAAGGAATAAAGCGTATATTGTACTGTCAAAAAATTACTTTCAAAGTTGATTATGGTTCAAAATTACTACTTACAATTTTAGTAACATTAAGAAGTGCTTAGTATTTCTGAAGTTGTTGTTACTTATTTTGCTGAGAGAAACTACAATACATTTGCCAATAACTAATTTGCAAGTGTCTCAAAATTAACTGGATACAGTAATAAGCTCATTAGTTTATTAACTTGTTATTACTTTTAATTTTAAAAGAAGCTACAGATTTCTTTGTATTAAATTCAGCATCTAACAATACAACAATAAGTATTTCGTAGAATTGCCTAATTGACAAACAAAATGCCAACATTTAACCCAGATTAGTACCTTTTTGAATAGGGAGCAATGAATTTGTTAGTCTTAAATCAGAAGACATTTTAATAATCCACTCTCCAGTTTTGTGTCGTCTTAAACTGCAAACTGTTCAAACAAACTGTCTTTTTTGTGTTCTGTACAGCAAAAAGTACATTGCAGAGTAATATTACTTGGCTGAATCTTAAAAATATCTTATTCAACTCAGTAATAATGGGAGGCAAATATTGATATTTGAAAGTCTTCAACTCTGAAAAAAGCAAAGGTTTTCATCAAAAAAGTCAGAAGCATAGAGAATTCCACCCACTGATTCTGCTGATTGAAGTATTTTTTTTT
>NW_008823254.1:0-1285 GCF_000699105.1 Pygoscelis adeliae | reverse complement strand
AAAAAAAATCAATTTTTTTCTACTAAACGCACTCCTCAGTTATCAAAAAGTAACCATGCAGTAAAACAAAAGAAAAAAAATCTGCATTTAACAGTGAACTTGGATAATATTGCTATGCTCAGCTTCAGAAGGAGGCTTATGTTATGGTGAAGCATGATGATGTACGTGCACATGCAAATAATTTAGTCAGAATTTCATACCATTCTTGCTAATCCATTACAGCTCACAACAGAAAGTTTTCAAATTTGTGTACTGACACAGTGACTCCTACCAGGGTACAGCACTCCAGGATCTTACACAGCATTGGATTGCCAGGATTACAGTACTGCGACATCCCAGCGACCGTATGAAGGCAAGCAGGGATACCTGCAGGAGTGTGCACCAGCCTCACCACTGGAAAAACACACAGAGTTTTACAGGCTGCAAGAGCTAGCCATGTATAGGCTGCACATTGTAAATTCTTTTACTGTTATGGAAATTCCTAATGCTGTGTGGCCTTGAGAACTAATATGATCCCCTTTCAAAGGCCTTTCTTCAGAGTTTCCAGCTCTGGCTTTTTCCTACCGTCTTTCCCAGCTTTTCCGAGTTCACCTTTGCAGACCTGCAGCTTAGCCAGGACTCAAGGATGAGGTGGGGGGCAAAAAGGAAGGAGTTCTCCCAGAGTAATGCATTCCATACATTTTACTTGGGTAATGGCACTGTAGTTTGGGTTTGGGTCTAATTCCCTTCCACCTCATTTAAAATATCAATTCTTAGCTATGTTCGTTCCTGCAGAAAACTCGCAATGTTTCACTGACAATTCCCCCAACCCCCATTTCTCCTGAGCACCAAAGGCAAAAACCCTAACAGGCTGGTTTTAGTCACAGCTTTAATGTTTTGTGAATTCCTTCAGCTGCGTAATGCAAACCCAATGTTTTAGAAATAGCTTGGGAGAGGGTTCTCAGGTAGTAAAAACCACTGAGTGAAATTTAGATTTCTTTCTTCCCTCCCACTACCTTTTTCTTCTTGTTCTCTCTGTTAAAAATGTGTTCAGTCATTTAAAAGATCTGTTGTTTCATTATTATCTTCAGACTCCCTGCTTGTGCACCAGAGGTGATTTCAAAGTACTTTAAAGAACAAACCCCAAGAATAGACTAGATACATTAGACACACCCTCAGAAAGAGGCACCAGTTCTGTGTCTCACAAATCCTGTGCCTGATTTCAAGCTGTGAAACAGCTGATATTTTAAAAGCTAAGAAGATGCTTCACTAAATCTCTATGTTCTGATTCACAGATTTTTTTTTT
>NW_008823253.1:0-1317 GCF_000699105.1 Pygoscelis adeliae | reverse complement strand
TAGTGGATTACTGGGTGCAAAGTTTTCAGTTACCCATCTTCTGATACACCTAGTCTGGAACTGTACCGTAGTTCAAGAGCTAAACATATGCCTGAGCAAAAAGATGAGCTGTGTTCCGCTCAAAGCCAACGGGGGACTTGTCTTTAGGAGGGATCAGTAAGCTCTTACGCAAAGAAGGTAACGTAACTGCGATGGGAACACAACATGGTACTAAATGAAAAGCAAATTGTTCTTTCTGTGGAAATCTCCGGGTTCGTGTTGTTCTGTGTGCTGTACGATATGTTACCTTAGACACAAATGAAGCTGTGACGGTCCAATATTCTTTGTTTTGCATAGCTGTGTTCGTAGAGACAGCCTGTAAATCGTATGGGTCGGAGGGAGCTTTAAGGTTGTTCCTGTTTCGTTGAAGACAATATATGTACTCCCCACTATCTTTTAGCAGTAAAGGTTTCTGTCAAGAGAGGATATTAGTTCTATGTAGATATCTAATTTGTTTTTCATGATTACAAGTTATGTATCTATGTATTTTACTATGAGAAGACAAATGAAGTATCCAAACATTCTTGTAACAAGCTTAGTAATAACACTGAATTGGCTAGAACATTATTCTATTATCATCACAGTTTTCTATTCTATCGTTTCCACTCTAAATAATTACTTTCCCGTTCCACCAGCAGCTACTTCACTATTTCCCGTTGAGAAAGGTCTCGTATAACCCTGCTAGTGTTCCAAATTTTTTATCCAAGCTTGAAGAAACTTTTTAGTAGTTAAGTTTCTCCACCGATCAAAAGTGGTAAGCATTGTTAAGCTTAAAAAACAGCAGAAAGCTCTTAAGTAGCGAGCATCTAGTAGGTAAAGACTGTAGATATCACTGGTATCTAGCTGTTTTGAAAACGCCTCATTATAGGTGGAAGAAATTTTAGTTTTGTGGACACCTGTAATGCTTCTGAAGTATTTTGCAGCCATATCTGAAATCAAAAGTCCCAAGGGATACGGTATAACACATATTTTATTTTTATTGTGCACCCAAAGTATTTCACAACATTGTGCACATTGAAAGAAACCTGATTTTTTTTGGCTGTATTGCCTACGTTTTTCTGTTCATGAAAAAGCGTGTATGCAAAATGAAAATTAAACCAGATATGTGTCTGTCTGGCTTTGAATGCACCAAACTAGTGAGAGAACACAGGCGGCGCCCCGTTTGGCTACCTCAAGAGCAGACTGCCCAGTCCCACTCACAACAAATACTGGCCTCATACTTGGCACGTCTGATCAGGACAGACACGATCACAATTCCACTTAGTGCTAGAATAGCTC
>NW_008823252.1:0-1307 GCF_000699105.1 Pygoscelis adeliae | reverse complement strand
CGCGCACACACACACACTCTCCTTCCCCGTGCAGACCAGTTTCCAACACAGCTCAGCTGTTTTTTTCCCAAGTAAGGGGTGCGACTTTCCTATCCTTACTCCTTCAGGCTGGCTTTCTACCTACGAGGTTTCACCATCAGTTGTGTCCCACTCCCAAAGGCAACTTTCCAGGTGAATGCTGAAATCACAGAGTGACACATCCACTAACAAAAACCGCACACAACTTTTACTCCAGAAAACAGTACAGGATTTCCCATAGAGGTCAAGGGGGGAAAACAAGATGCTCCTTTGGGGCACACCGAAAGCCGGTTAACACAGAGCTACTTACTGGGTTTCACAGAAAGTCTGCTTCCGTGCCCAAAGGTGAGCTTGCCAAGACCTGTCCCTGCAAATTGCCACAGCCACGGCCAGCTTTACAACAACCCTGCAGCTAGCAGAAAGGAAACACCGTCACCTGCAGAAGAGGCTGACATTTGTCTCTCCTGGCAGAGCACGGAAAAAACAGTGAAAAACAAGGGAAATCACTAGTTCCTGAGCTACGACAGCGTCCTTCCACACACACCAGGCTAACACACAGCTGCTCTTCGTCCAACAGTGCCCTTGCCCAAAGGGTTGCAAGCGCTGCCTTTGAGCCCCTTCAGGAGCAGCCAGCGCTGCTCAGGACATGTCTGTTGACACCTATGCATTTCTCTCAATCTCATGGCACTTACATGCCTTTGTAAAAGAGCTTTCTCCACTTCTCAAAGACAAACCTTCTCCCCTGACCCCCCCCTCCTCCCACAGCAGATCGCAGCTTTTCCCTTGCCAGAGAAGAGGGCAGAAGGTTGTGTGTGCTCACAGGGAGGCTTCCCAAAATTTACACCCTGACATTATTGCCTTGAACATTTCTGCATTGCCTTGCAGGGCTAAAAACTAGCTTTGACAGTACTCACAAGGCTTCACGCTTAGCTTTGTCCCAGCTCTAAAGGTGTACCTGTTCCCACCGGCACTCACAGCAGCAAAAGCCATTACACAAACGCTCTCGTCTCCCCATAGCAAGGAAGCCGTTAGTGTGCCTGACAAGGACCTTCCCAGCAAGGCACAGGTGACGCTTTCCCAAAACTCATGCAGACCTCAGGCTGAGATTTACTCTGTCCAACCGCAACCTCATTAAAGACTGCACTGAAGGCATTCTCAGAGCCTGTGATGGGAGAGAAGGCATTTCAGGTGTGTGAAGGTGAAATAAAGGGATGAATATGAAAACGCTATTGCAAGAGAGGCATATGGAAGACGAATGGCAAGCTGCACACTCACTGGGCTGGACGGAC